>NW_026459077.1:0-69842 GCF_021730395.1 Mercenaria mercenaria
AGTCAGAATATTTTTAATTTAATATTCGAAAATATGACCCCTGACCTTTTCAACAGTAAACAAATATATACCAATAATTGTCCTACTGATTTGCATTTGTTCAGCATCAATTTTACAATGGAACTAATATATATGTTTTTCCGATATTTGTGTGCCATTGACTACTAGATTAAAATATTTGGTCCCACATCTTACTGGCTTGCATCAAAATGAAAAATACGAGGTATGGTATCAAACTTTTAGTTAAGACCAGAAAGTTGCTTAATTTCCATTTTGACTTTACTGTTTATGAATAAACATTTTCAAAGACATCTCAAATTTTCAAAAAGTGATATCATAATAATACCACTCGGATACCTTTTAAATGGTGTATCACTTATAAATCTGAATCTTGCTTGATGAAAGTCACAATTCACGAGAGACCCTGTTACAGATTTGTAAGGTCAAAGTGTAATCCAAGCCATTCTAACAAATGATATAATATTCAAATTACTTGTAAAAATCTAGGTATATTTGAATCATACAACTGTACCGGTGTAATTCTATGATTGTAAAATGCAGATCTAGAATGACATAATTTTATTTTTTAATCCATATAAATATTTTCTACATTGTGCTCAAATTACATTTTAAATACCTACATGTTACTGTATATCACATTTTACATTCATACGACTGCTTTTATGGAAGCTGATAAGGTCATCAAATATTGTAAAAGAAACCTTTTGATTGTTCATTGCCAAGATTAAAACTGGTGTTGACTGCCATACGAGACCCAAATGGATACATAAACTGTTACACTGCGCATGCCTGTTACTCTAACAAGCTGCAACAGTCACACTTTTATGAACAGAACATCCAGTCAGAGTTCCAAATGGTGATGTGTAATAGTCATTACATTCGTTTTTAGACTGCAAGCACAGTTTAATTATTTTGATTGTATGTACGTCTTAAACAGTTGTACGAATATTGATATCAAAATAAACTGCGAACAAAAATACCTTTTATGGAATACTTACTACAAATAAAAAGATAAATGTCATACTCCAATATGTCTGCTCTTGCAAAATGCCGTCGCTTACGCCATTAAGACTAGAGACTGGACGCTTGGAGAAATTGTCCCACAGAGGATGAGCATGCCTATTCTGTAACAATGTTTTTTTTTCTATAAATGTTTTACATGTACGAAAGCTGTTCAAAAATAATGTAGACGTTTGCTGCCAAAAGCCGTGCAAGTATAAAACAATTGTGTAAGAAAGGTTGTTAACATCTCATCTTATCACTGTTTATAATGATATTGAACTTAATATTATTGGTAACGTTCTCTTATATAATATTTTTCTAAGAAACTGTTGCCAATTTACTAGCCTGCCTTCTGTTGATTCAGCCTGATTTGATGCCAATTTACTACATGTGTTGATACATATATGCTAAATTCACAAAGAATTGGCAGCAGAGCATGTTGCACAGCTTTTAAACTTACCATCTATTTTGTAGGTGTCCTGCTCTACAAAGGATATCAGATTGTTATAGGATTCACCCTCTTTACTGAACTCTTAGTTGCCGTGAAAGTAAGCCTCAAAATCGAATGCTGTGTTAAAACCTTCTTCATCCCTTGCTGTGCTCGGGTTTGGGAAAGCTGCGTTTGTTGTGGAAATTGTTGGTACGTTATGGCTGGAATCAGTGGTGAGTAATTTGTAATTCAGAAATTCAGTTTCTTTTTAAACCTTGTTGCCTTTTGATATTTAAAAAGATGAACAAAAAGCAACAGCTGTCGGAGGTTAGCAACGCTGGAATATTCAAAAGCATTGTCATTTAAAAAGATAAAGTCACTATAAAGGTCCGGTATAAGATTTATATTCTCCCGAATACACGCCAGATGTTGTCAAATACATATGCCTTTGTAGTGTGAGCAGGATTTTTATTGTTGTATTCAGTGACCTAATTATTGACTGATCTTGACCCATATACGAAACTGACCTCTAAGTTTCGGTATATGGAATGAAATGTATTGCATACACAAGGTTGTGTGTTAATTCAGACTTAAGTGCTGTGTGGCGGCCGTAAAAAGTCGCCCCGACTTCATCTCAGTGATGTTATATTTCCTGGTCCTTCGGGATCATTGATTTCAACTCATTTAGATTTGAAAATTGAATACTGCTTAAGCCAGTGCTAGGGGACGTGGGCAGTGTTGCATTTTTTATTACTGCTCATGAACAGACACAAATAAACCGAGTCTGCAATTTTCACTGTTTGCATTGTTCTCGGTGCTTCCGAGGGATCTACTTTCCGGATTATATTTACTTCACAACAGCGGGTGTTAAGTGCTGTTTGGCGGCCGTAAAAAGTCGCCCGACTTCATCTCATTGTTGTTATATTTTCTGGTCACTGTTTGCATTGTTCTCGGTGCTTCCAAGGGATCTACTTTTTGGATTATATTTACTTAGTTGTTCATCAGAAATGACTGAGTTTCAAACTTGGCTCAGATGTTATTAATATCATTATTCTGATAAACGTCTAATCAGGAATGTGGGCATTATATGATACCTTTAAGTTAAATGATGAGGAAGGACGAAGATTTACAATGAATGAAACACAACAAACATCATTTTATCCCGCATAGGGGCGTGAAACTAAGTTTAAAAGAGAGAAGAAAATTATAACCAAGTGTTATATGTTGACGATTACGTTGGGTATTGTTGTTGTTGTTGTTTTCTTCACCTCCTCCTTAGGAGAACAGCTTATGAATACGCAGCAATGACTATTGACTAAACAGTTCACTGTTATAAACACCTTTACCACTATATACAGTCATATATTGATCAACTGGTATTTTGGAAGGACAAACAGTCAATGTTGTGCAAACGGCCACCTCTCAAGAAAGACCATTTTTCTGATATTGCTGAAGGTCAGCCTGTAAGAAACCTACATTGAGATAATAGAACAAGGATACTGTAATATGCAAGTCACCTTGGTTTAAAGGCCAGTTTTTTTTGTCTTATTGTTAGATGACATTTGTTAAAAGTTTGACTATAATTATGTAAATCAAACATTAAACACAGAAATACTTAACTTAAAAAAATAATCAAAGTATAAAACTAAAAATATAAGACACTGTTTATGGATGTTTGTTCCAGACTATACTGTGTAATAAGATTGATGTTGATTACCGAAAGAGGAATTGGCATAGCCATGCCTACATAAAGAGGCAAATTTCTATAATGAAATTATAATGCAGGTCAAAAATTGATAAAATGTTGGTTGAGAAATCGGCAAAAAGACATTTTCAAAGCTAAAAGCTTTTGAATAGGAAATTTTGTATAATACTGCAGATGTAGTTTGACACGCATAATCATTATTAGGTTATTTTCAGATAACCTATTATTTTACTTAAATGTATAAAATTATCAATCATTCCATGGTCCCAATGTTGTAAATAAATTATAATAGAAATCAAATAATTACACCTTGTTAAATCCTACGCGTATTGCCCAGGTCTGACACAAGAACAAGTCATACAATATTACAGTATTTGACAACCAATTCACAGTGAGATTAATATGTTCTTTCTTTCTAATTTTGATGATTACAGCTTTTTCAATGGCTAATAGGTAACTAAATTATATGTATTATATTTCAGAAGACCTTAAACAACAATCTCAAAAAAAAAAATCCAATCAAGATTTCAGTGTAATACTTGGTTTTAGATGTCATTGAGATATATCAACTATCACGCTATATTTTTGATACATTTTATGATTCAATATTGTTGGTACAATGTCTATCCAGTCTTAGTATCCAATGCCAATGTTAAAGCCTGAAATGTTCATACATTCGCACTTCGCCATTGTGATCTCGCGCTTCGCCATCGTGATTTCGCGTTTCGTGCTTCTCTATCCACAGACAGTTGGAAGTCAACACCCCTCCCCTCTCCGCCCTGCCAAATATCAGCCAATATTTACAGTCTTTTAAAACACACTGAGCACATATCTCAAACATTGAATATGTTTTGTTACAAATTCAGCATGTTTTAACAAGAGGGCCATGATGGCCCTATACATCGCTCACCAGAGTTGATCTGGCCTACTGACCTAGGTTTTGACCCCACATGACCAAGAGTTGAACTTGACCTAAAGAACATCAAGACAAACATTCTGACTAAATTTCATAAAGGTTTGGTTACAACTGTGGCCTCTAGAGTGTTCACAAGCTTTTCCTTTGATTTGACAGGTGACCTAGGTTTTGACCCCACATGACACAGATTCGAACTTGGCCTATAGATTATCAAAGCAAACATTCGGACTAAATCCCATGAGTTTCCAACTTAAATTGTGGTCTCTAGAGTGTTGAAAAGAATTTCCTTTGATCTAGCCTAGTGACCTAGTTTTTGACCCCACATAACCCAGATTCATACTTGACCTAGAAATGATTAAGACAAACATTCTGACCCAGTTTCATAAAGATTGAGTCACAAATGTGGCCTCTGAAGTGTTCACAAGCTTTTCCTTTGATTTGACCAGGTGACCTAGTTTTTGACCCCACATGGCCCAGGTTGAAATTTAACCTAGAAATCATCAAGCCTAACTTTCTGACTAAGTTTTAAAAATATTTGGTCACAACTGTGGCCTCTAGAATGTTAACAAGCTTTTCAACTGATCTGACCTACTAACCTTGTTTTTGACCCAACATGACCCAGATTCAAATTTGACTTAGTGATCATCAATACTAACATACTGATCAAGTTTCATAAATATTGGGACACAAATGTGGTCTCTAGAGTGTTCAAAAGCTATTTCTTTGATCTGATCTACTGACCTAGTTTTTAATTCCACATGACCCAGATTCGAACCTGACCTAGAGATTATCAAGACAAACGTTCTGACAAAGTTTCATAAAGATTAGGTCACAAATGTGGTCGCTAGAGTGTTCATAAGCTTTTCCTTTGATCTGAACTACTGACCTAGATTTTGACCCCACATGACCCAGTTTCAAATCTGACCTAGAGATCATCAAGACTAACGATCTGACCATGTTTCATAAAGATTGGGTCAAAAATGTGGTCTCTAGAGTGTTCATAAGCTTTTCCTTTGATCTGACCTACTGATCTAGTTTTTGACCCACATGACCCAGTTTCGAACCTGAACTAGAGATCATCAAGACTAACATTCTGACCAAATTTCATAAAGATTAGGTCAGAAATGTGGTCTCTAGAGTGTTCACATGCTTTTCCTTTGATCTGACCTACTGACCTAGTTTTTGACCCACATGACCCAATTTCGAACTTGACCTAGAAATCATCAAGACTAACTTTCTGACCATGTTTCATAAAGATTGGGTCAAACATGTGGTCTCTAGAGTGTTCATAAGCTTTTCCATTGATCTGACCTACTGACCTAGTTTTTGACCCCACATGACCCAGTTTTAAACCTGACCTAGAGATTGTCAATACAAACATTCTGAACAAGTTTCATAAAGAACGGGTTAAAAATGTGGTCTCTAGAGTATTCACAATCTTTTCCTTTGATCTGACCTGACCTAGTTTTTGACTCCACATGACCCAGTTTCAAACTTGATCTAGAGATCATCAAGACTAACGTTTGACTAAATTTCATAAAGATTGGGTCACAAATGTGGTCTCTAGAGTGTTCACAAGCTTTTCCTTTGATCTGACCTACTGGCCTAGTTTTTGACCCCACATGACCCAGTTTTAAACCTGACCTAGAGATTGTCAAGTCAAACATTCTGACTGAGTTTCATAAAGATTGGGTCAAAATGTGGTCTCTAGAGTGTTCACAATGCAAATGACGACGGACGACGGGCGGCGCACGCCGGACAATGACCGGTCACAATAGCTCACCTTGAGCACTTTGTGCTCTGGTGAGCTAAAAAATACGATTTATTATCAATGCAAATGAAAAAGTATGGTAGTTTTCAAAACATGCTGAATTTGTAACAAAACATATATTCAATGTTTGAGATATGTGTTCAGTGTGTTTTAAAAGACTATAAATATTGGCTGATATTTGGCAGGCGGGGAGAGGGTTGACATCCAAGTGTCTGTGTCTCCATCATGAGCAGGCGATACGCGAAGCGCGGGATCACGATGGCTAAGCCCGAGATCACGATGACGAAGCGTAAAATCGAGAATTGTCGTAATTTTTTTTTTTGTTTCGTCATCGTGATCTTGCGCTTTGCCATCGTGATTTCGCGCTTCACCAAACCCTCACATCTGCAGGCGATACGCATGTGATCTCAGCTCGAAATCACGATTGCGGAGCGCGAAATTGTAAAGTTTCGCGATCTCACGCTTCGCCACTGTTATGTCGCGTTTTACATATCGCTAGAGAAAGCGATGCATGAAGCGCGAGGTCTGGATGGCGAAACCGCAAATTAATTTAAAGGTATAAGAAACATTTTGCAGAATACTGGTTAGTAGAAAAAAGTTAAGGGAAATACCATTCACGAAGTTGATGTAATGAAGACGTCGCTGACCTTTGCCGGTATCAGTTTCAGATTTGGTACATTTGTATCAGTATCATAAGACTAAGCATGTCTTTAATGACTAGTCTAGTATTCAATTTGGAGTTATGGCAAATTCCTTGTTACAACTATCGTCTATATACCTACAGACATATCTCTTGGATGATTTGGCCAATCATAATGATATTTTATAAATGTGTCACAAATTACCATTTGTTTTGAATTAATACTTGCACATACTTGTATATAACATGGATCACTTAACCACATTTGCTCGTGCAATATTACGCACAAACCTAGTAAAATGAAATATTTTATATAAAAAAATAACAATGAATATTTTCGTGCAATGTTTTTGTTTCAAATACACGCTCAGATGCACCATTTGCAGTTCTCACATCAGTAAATAATCAAGGGGAGGATACCCCGATCCCAAACTCCCATTACCTCTGCCTACTATAAAAAATGCCCTAGCTACGTGCCTGACCGTCAGGAGTTATATCTCAGACATGGTTTTGGAAGCTTGCATAGAGGCCGTGGTTTGAGCTTTGTAATTTGTGGATGCTTGGGTTAACAAAACAGTTAAAAATGTATTTTCTGTTCCGGTTTCAGAATCTATGATTTTTCCTTTCAAATATCAATAAAATGAACTAGTCCTAATATATAATATTTCTATATAAGTGCCATCGTAAAATGTATGAAAGTGACAATCATTTGATTATATACATTTATTTCTGTTCTATTCTGTTTTAGTATCATTCATATTTCACTTTTGATTGTACATGTAGGTTTGTTTTTAATTTCAGAAGGCCACGTTTGATATAAGATGTATATAACGGCTAAACTTGATATATTTATTAATGTGTTACCATCTTTAAATAAAGATATTGTTACTTACTACTTCTACTACTACTACTATCCACTGATATGTACATTCTTGTTGATAAGAACGCAGTCGCCCATACAGTACTCTACATGGAAAAATTGGGTTGTGTAAGTGTATGACTGAGCATATGTATACAGTTATATTTAAGAATGCAATAACAACATGGAAGTTACAAACAGACACACATATACATGGAATTACTAAAACAAGTCAGAAATTTAAATGAAACTGACACATTTTCCATTGTTAACATTTTCTTGTAGATGATATTTTACATTTTGATTTCAGTTGCTCTCAATTTACTTGGGATTATATCAGTGTGTAGGGCAGTTCCATTTAGTGATATGATAGACTATATCATCGGATTCAGACTAGCATTCGGAAATCTGCTGTTAGGTTTTATCAAGGTAAGAATACTAAAAATAATTAGATATTTTTGATTTTTTAGGGAGATTGTTTCATACATTAACACAATATCCGCTTTCTGGAGACGCTACCCGACCTGTGATTTTTAGGGATGGCATACATTAACAAAATATTTGTTTTCGGGAGATACTACCAGACCTGTGGTTTTAAGGGAGATTGTATCATACATTTACAGAATATCCGCTTTCTGGCGATACTACCCGACATGTGATATTTAGGGATATTGTATGTATCATACATTAACAAAATATCCGCTTTCTGGAGATGCTACCCGACCTGTGATATTTTAAGTGAGATTGTATCATACGTTGACACAATATCCGCTTTCTGGAGATGCTTCCCGACCTGTAATATTTCTAAGTGAAAATGTATCATATATTGACACAATATCCGCTTTTTGGAGATGCTTCCCGACCTGTGATTTTTAGGGAGATTGTATGTATCATACATTAACACCAAATCCGGATAATGAAATACGTGTGGTAGTCAAGTTAAACCATCTGGATTTATTAAAGTTTATGCAATAAATTTATATACATAATGTATTTTGCTAGAATTGTGAACTGTGTTGCTAGAGAATCGGCTAAATGGTGTTTGAAAATGTTGTGTTGTTTTGATGCAATGAACATTTTCTTCATAGACAAAGAAAACAAACGAATAATTTTTGGGATTAATTTGGATTCTTTTGTGGTGAGATATTTGTGAACACAAAGTAGCACTCCTTAACGGGTACGTTCATGTATTGTACTGCAACTTTTATACGGAAAGCAATACGGACTATATAGACGTTGTTGATAATAGGCGATAATAGCTAATCGAGATTGTATTTCAGTCCCGAGTAGCCTCAATGTTCAAGATGAGGTGACGATCCTAGGCGAACTTGAGCCTGTTCAACTGGATGACAATACGAGTGTGAAGGTACCGTTTACGACATACACAGAGACTTATGACGACGATAAATAATCAAGATCGTTGGGGATGATATAAAATTGTCGGGGATTATATGTTTTTATTGGAGTATAATAGGTTAATAACTTGGTATACAGATCTTCCCGAGGGTATGTCTAACACTCGGACACTTCGGGAATTTTCGTCATCTGAGACTGATCTTGGTGGACTGCGACAGATGTGCTTTGCAAGCTGACATGTTTCACTTTAAACAGACATTGCATGCTACAGAGAAACAGAAATTAGCAGATGACGTTAATACAACCGACTGTTGCTGTCATTAAAGGAGATTTGAATTTGTGTAGAAGATACATCTCAAACAACGTGTTACGTGTTAAGTCCCAAGCGTCAAATATAATCCAAGAGTTGCACTTTGTAGAAACAACAATTGAGAAAAGCGTTTCATTTCTCAAATGGCATGTATGTCAACAAATATGTTTAGTCACCAATATTTGGAAGAGGAAAACCAAATTTCTCGAGTAACTCGTTCGAATGTTTCGCAGTCTGTTGCCCCTTTTAAATCGGAAAGTAGCGTCACGTTGCTAGCAACGACAGCATATCACGTCACTGATGTACATAATAACGTTGCACAACGTGTTGTGCCTACACAATGTTACTACAGTGGGTCAAAAACTTTATCAGATACCAGAGTTAATCCCGGTTAGTCTGGAAATAACTTTATCACTGACCCAAAAGATAGAAAATCTAATAGGTAAGGGTAGATTTCTCGGAAGCACAGAGCACCTAAAACACAGCCTCAGGGCCACGCATTAGCAAAGTAGGCCCACAACAAAAAGAAGATGTAATGGAAAAATATTACAGACGGGTTGCTTCAAACATCTAACAAGTACATATTCCACTTTTTCTATTTACTTTATGTGAAATATAAATACAGGGTGAGGAAGTGGTAAAATGGTGTGTGTGGTGGAAGTAGAGAGGAATTTGAAGAGAAAAGAAGGACAAGGATGAAAATACAAAGGGAATGCTACGTTCCTTCAGTCACACTACAACGTAAGCGCAGACACTCGTATACCACAATCAAACACACAACCATACCCAACTAAATAACATTAAAAACAATAGGGCACCGTCTTAGACTGAAAAATTGTTGAAAAAGACGTTAAACCCGAACACACACATAATTAGACTGACAAAAAAAAATTGTGTACCTTCTTAGGATTCCTTCAGCCCGAATAAAGGGGAGACACGAAAACTAACTCAAAGTAAAGGGGGAGGGATGCAAAAAGTAGCGCAAATGCAAGGGGATAGGGGTGGGGGGGGGGGGGGGGCAATAGGGGAAGTAAGGAGGAAAAAGACACATACAACAAACAAGAAAACATACACAACAGACAATACAAGACAGACAGAAAACCAGTGGAAAATAGGGGCACCGCATTGGAACGGTCAGTAACCTATATGAAGGAAACTGGGGGTTTAAACGCGTTTAGGGCATGCCAACCTAGCACTTACCCTATTTTCAACAAGTTAGACAACACAATGTATATAAAATCCACGCTGAGAAGGCTCTAACATTAGCGCAAAAATTACAAATTAATAAAGTAAAGCATAAAATTAAGGTAAATCTAAGGTATAATTACACCAGTATACTCAACAACTTGTCTGAAGTCAAAGCACCAAGAGCCTAACTTTTAAGAGCATGACAAAGAAAAAACTGCAAGACAAAAATCAACTTCCTTCGTAGGATTTAGGAGAAAAGCATCATGGAGTCTTACACTTTATTAGTCATCGCACCATCAAACAGGAAAGCGTAGCGATTAACTGTAGATAAACTTTTTAACACATTTTACAAATATTTGATTAAAATAAGGACTATGTTTAATTTTCCGAATTTTATAAACTACATCTCCATAATATTCCGAGTGTGGAAGTCATAGTTTTAAAAGTGTTTTAGGTTCGTATTGTATTTTTCTAACAATTCCGACGATCTGTAGTAAAATTTACTGAAAGCTTTTCGTAGCTTATGATAACGGTAACCCTGTTGTAACAATTTGTTGGTGATATGAAGATTTCTGTCACTAAAGTCTTCTATCTTTGAGCAAGCTCTTGCAAAACGAATAAGTTGTGAAATATAGACTCCGTATGATGTTGCTCGAGGGACATCTCCATCAAGGTGGGGAAAAAAACAAAGACAAATATCAAACAGGGAATGTCACGTACTAAAAACGCAGCCTCCCCAAAATGAAACCTACAGCACGCAGACGTGCACACCTTAAACATACACACACATACACATACACGCGCTCACACAAAGCCAACACATGAGGACAAAACGAACAAAGGAACACAGTGGGGCACCGCCTTGGAACGGTCAGTGGCAAAAACACCACTGAGGAGCTTAAAAACAAAGAAAAATATCAAACAGGAAATGCCACGCACCAAAAGCGCAGCCTCCTCAAAACGAACCCCCCAGCACGCAAACGCGTGCACCACACACACACACAGGACAAAACTTAAACCCGTTTATGGTGCGCACCCAACCTCACTCTTACCCCCACAATGTTGAAGTTGACAATTTCAAAATTAAAATCTCCCTTTTATCATATATTTTCGTTTCTAGATTATTATTTACAATTGTTAAATTTAAATCCAGAAATGACTATTCTAAATTTGAAGAATTAGCCTTGTTTGATTCCCTGTTTGATATTTGTCTTTGTTTTTTTTTTTGTTAAGCTGTAACTCTTTTGGGTAAATATGTTTCACCATTTCTGAAAAATATTGCTTGTCCATATTTAAGATATTATCAAGATACCTTGAGGTTCCATTAAAAGCTTCTATAATTTCAAATTGTGTCTCAGTGGATAAGCTAAGCATGAAATCTCGTTCATAATAGTATAAGAATAAATCAGCAATGAGTGGGGTGCAGTTGGTTCCCATCGGGATACCAATTACTTGTCTGTAAGTTTTATTGCCAAATTTGATAAATATGTTATCTAGTAGAAACCTTAGAGCTTCACAAACCTGATCACAACTCCCTAGGTTATATCTCTTAAATGCATTGTTAGAAAAGAATTGCAAGCTAGATTAACGTTTTCTCTTCCAAATGTTTTCTCAATTAAAGCTACTAGCTTGTCCTTAATAAGATTATGTGATAAATTAGTATAAAGAGTAGAAAAATTGTAAGTACTTATATTCGAACATTTGAAGTGTTTGTTTTTAAGCATTTTTGATAACATCTCCAGAGTTCTTTATGTACCAAAACAGATTAACGCCCGAGTTCTCATATACCTTGGAGCAATACTTCTGTACGTGGTCTTTTATTGCAAAAGTAGAAAAATGTTTTTTTTTGTAGTGCATAAGGTTGAATTTGCGATGAATCGAGCTTTATATGGAGTTTTGTGAAGTTTAGGAATCGAATAAAGAGTACGAAGCTTCATCTGACTGTCGTCAAGTGCGACATTAAAATTCATACATTGATTTACATGACTTTTACAATACTTTTCACATCTTGTTGTGATATCTGGTAAGTTTTTGTATGTTTCAGTTCGTTTTGTAATATTTCTGTGAAATAAATACGTCATATAATAATATTATTATTAGAAACTTTGTCTGCAGGAGTAAAAACAAAATTCATGTGTACCTTGGATAAAGATTTCTTTAAACTTTGAAGTGAAAACTTTAGGAGGTAATAAGGAAGGGTTTGGTTCATATAATTCAACTCGAGTTTTTATGATTTTGAATAAATTCTTTTTCAATTCAATGAGAGCGTTCTGATCTGCATTTTCTTTCCGACACAATTTTTAATATAGTCATCAATAGACTGAGTTATTTCAGACAGACATTTTTCTAATAGACGAGGGAATTCTATATTTTGGACCTTTGATGGAAATGTTTCTGATTCTTTTATCATTAAAAAATTTAAAATTACTAGTTATGATATGACCAACTTGTTGGTTACAGTATTTAGATTCTTTACAGTTACAACTATCTGGAACATTAAGCTGATGTCTAAATCCGAGACAATTTGATTGTAATTAAATATAACGTTTCTAACTGGTTTATTATATTTATAAGATATAATAGGTGTTTCTGTATTCTTGAAATATTTAGGAATAGAGTTAACTACAGACTGGTCTCTTAAAATACTAGAAAAATCAATAAATTAGATTCCTTTATTTATGAAAGATAATTTTAGAAAATTTCGTTTATGATCGGATTCAGAATCAATATGAGGTCTTAAGAAAATGCTGTGTATAGTTTTGAATCAATAAAGCAGTGTCGTAAAATGGATGTGTACGCATATAGATATTATCATGATCAATTTGCCTCAACGAAGAAACAGATAGATATGGAGGTTAAACATGATAACATAGCATGTCTACCAGAACGTTTTAGTATCATATGGCAATCAGCAACAGTCATTCTTTTGCGAAGTTTACGTTTGATATTCCCATTTCGTCGAACACCATGAGAACGAGTTCTGCGACTTCTTGGGGAATAGATAGAGAATATATCAATTCCAGAATCTTTTGAAATATTTCCCTTTTGATAAATGTTATCATTTAAACCTAAAGGAAAGGGTGTTTGTAGAAATTTAGTCCATTTAAGTTCAGAGACATGTTTGAGCTTTGTTTTGAAGCCAGAAGTTATATTGACCTCATACTTTCATTGTTCAACAGCTTGAACAGAAACATCTTTAACCAAATGTCCAGTTTTACGAAAATGGTTGTATAAGAAGTTTGAAATTTATTATTATTGCGAATTTTGTAACAGTGTTCCCGAAATCTTGTTTTGAAAGGTCGTTTCGTTTGCCCAACATACTGTATACCACAAATATTGGCATTTCATGTAAGAACATAAATAACATCAGAGGAATTCAAGAAATGTCTGCCTAGAATGGCACTTAGAGACTGAATGAAACCTTACGTGTTCAGTAGAATATGTTTTTATGTTGTATTTTCTAAGAATAGGTGATTTAATTGTTGAAATCAATACTTTTAAATTATTGTTGTAAAGTGGGGTGTTTTTTATGGTTCTCCTAGAATTATCTGAATGTAAAGGTAAATGACCACCGGTCGCCATATTATAGCTAGTAGATACGGAGGTTAAGTATCTACTGGACACCTTAGATATCACACAATCAGTATTTTTCTTTGTATAAGTATTTATTTTCATAAATCTGCTCATTTTGTTTGAAATGGAAGAGCCATTATGCATCCAGTGAAATTGGAAATCAATGGGAATTAACCCTTTGTTAAAATCAAACAAGAATTCTGCGTTTTTGGAGCGTGGCTTTTGATTTCAACTCATTTAGATTTGAAGATTGAATACTGCTTAAGCCGGTGCTAGGGGGCGTGGGCAGTGTTGCATTTTCCATTACTGCTCATGAACAGACTCAATCAAACCGAGTCTGCAATTTTCACTGTTTGCCTTGTTTTCGGTGCTTCCGATGGATCTACTTTTCAGATTTTATTTTCCTGTTGGATATTCTTCCCTGTGTTTTTCTGGTTGAAAAACATTTTCTTGATAACATGAAAACAAAATACCAAAATCAAGTAAAAGAGTAGAAATAATTATAAGGTGTAGAAAGAGCCAGAATGAGACAAAAATAATGTTAAAAGGTGCCAAAACGATTTACAGAGTTTATTTAATTAAAAAATTGTTGTTTTCTAAAGAATGGGAGACACAATTGTATTTCAGTGTGTCTCATCACAATTATATTTCAGCGTGTCTCCCATTCTTTAAACCGAAGCAAATTCATAACTTGATGGCTTCTGTCTTCTGGCCTGTTTCGTCGGGCCCTTAAGGGTGTTTCTCTTGTTGCTCTGTCTTCTGAAAAGGCATTGAGTACATACGTTTTTGGTTCTAAAGGTTTGCTTTTTATATTTTTATACACGAGCATTTTTGTGTTTTACATGCCATGCCTTTTTGTTTCAATTACGTGTGTTAGAGATTCACCTGGAGGGGATTACTTTTATTTACACTGTCCCGTGTCTTTGGAACATGGTGGGGGTAAGAGTGAGGTGGGGTGCGCACCATAAACCGGTTTAAGCTCCCAAGTGGTTTTTGCCACTGACCGTTCCAAGGCGGTGCCCCACTGTGTTCCTTTGTTTGTTCGTTTTGTCCTCTTGTGTAGGCTTTGTGTGTGTGTGTATGTGTGTGTGTGCCTTTGTTTGTTCGTTTTGTCCTCGTGTGTTGGCTTTGTGTGTGTGTGTGTGTTTGTGGTGTGCGCGTCTGCGTGCTGTGGGTTTCGTTTTGGGGAGGCTGCGATTTTGGTGTTTGATTTTTGTCTTTGTTTTGATAACTTTACTAAATAGACTCGTATATGACGTAATAGTCTATCTAGTTCGATACAGAAATTAATGTATGCATATATACTCTAGGGCACCGCCTTGTAAGGTTAATGATAATTAAGTCATAGGAGAAATGTACAGAATCATTTAGTAAATATAACTTAATAGTAATAGTCCTTATATAAAATTCTAATAATGGAATCTATTTTAACCAGACTAATTGTGAAATTGATCCAACGGGAAACACTATAAACCCGTAGACGGTTCAGAAAAGTACAACCTAAATCTCAACCCCTACAAATAGATGAAATATGAGACAGGACTCTCTGAATAAAAAACATAAATATCCGGTCAATGCATAATCTTCAACATGGCTACTTTAAAATTGGTAGATAATAGAAGCAAAGCGCCCAGATGTAATTACCTTCGATTTCCAGTAAGCGTGGAAAGTAAAAAAAAACAGAATCAAAACGTTGAAAAGGCGTTAAACCATAAGTCACCAGTCGTGCAAATTAATGCTCAATGATTCCAAGGAATCAGTATATCTATAACAACACTGAGACATAGTACGGGGAAACCTTTACAGCTATCACACGGCACTAAATGTCTGCTGTTGTGACTACAAAAGATAATATGTAAGGGTAGATTTCTCGGAAGCACAGAGCACCTAAAACACAGCCTCAGAGCCACGCATTAGCAAAGTAGGCCCACAACAAAAAGAAGCTGTAATGGAAAAAATATTACAGACGGATTGCTTCAAACATCTAACAAGTACATATTACTTTATGTGAAATATAGATAGAGGGTGAGGAAGTGGTAAAATGGTGGTGGGGAGGAATTTGAAGAAGAAAGAAGAACATGATAGAAATGTTGTTCCATACAAAATAAACGATAACAGAATTGTTGGTGTTCAAATCAAATGCCACAAAACCAATTTCTACTTTCAATACAAGTTAATTCATTTCACCGAACTCTGCAGAGAATATATAGGAAAGTTATATGATATCTGGAACACATACTCGCAGTTTTGTACTGTTGTCTATGTAGGTTCTTTTAACTCGAAATATGAACTTAATAGTATGCGCTCAAGAGACATATATGGCATGTCAAACGTTGCTAAATTATATATGTATGTTATTATTATTGTATGTTTGTTATTGTTATTCAATGTCTTGTCATTCATATTCTAAGTCTTACCATTGTTATTCTATATCGTTATTCTTATTGTATCTTTGATATTGTTATTCAATGTCGTGTCATTCATATTCTAAGTCTTACCACTGTTATTCTATATGTCGTTATTCTTATTGTATGTTCGATATTCTTATGGTAAACGTCATTATTGTTATTCTATATTTCGTTATTCTTATTGTATCTTTGATATTGTTATTCAATGTCTGTCATTCATATTCTAAGTATTACCATTGTTATTGTATATGTCGTTATTCTTATTGTATGTTCGATATTCTTACGGTAAAAGTTATCATTGTTGTTCAGTATCTGACGATTCTATTTACAAAACGTGCCATTCTTATTCTATGTTGTGCGATTGTATTTGTATAGCGTCGCTGTGCTATTTATATCGCGGGAAATCGCACATACAATACGAATATCAACCTTACAAAAACAATAATGAATATACAACAACAATAACGTCTTTTACAATAAGAATATCGAACATACAATAAGTATAACGACATATAGAAAAACAATGGTAACACTTAGAATATGAATGACATGACATTGAATAACAATATCAAAGATACAATAAGAATAACGAAATATAGAATAACAATAATGACTTTTACCATAAGAATATCGAACATACAATAAAAATAACGACATATACAATAACAATGGTAAGAGTTAGAATATGAATGACACGACATTGAATAACAATATCAAAGATACAATCACAATAACGAAACATAGAATAACAATAATGACTTTTACCATAACAATATCGAACATACCACAAGAATAACGACATATACAATAACAATAGCAAATTTTAGAATATGAATGACAAACATACAAAAATCATAACATACATATATGATTCAGCAACGTTTGACATGCCATAGACTTATACGTGTATCAGTTTTAACAGATACAAATGTAACCCCAATCAATGTCAAAGGAAATTGTAGAGGTGCACAAAGTTCATATGTATCCTATGATGGTAAATATCATTCAATGATAGACTTCATTTCTATACCATTTGAAATTGTTGATTGTGTGTATAACTGTGAAATTCCGGATGATGATTGTCTAAATTTATCAAGTTACAGATCTTTCTTATGTAATTTTATTTTTCCCTGTTATACAAACTATGATATGTCTATTGAAAATGGTGTTAATCATATCAACTGGGGTAAATGTACAGATGAAAACTTCATCATGTATAATAATTTACTGTTCTCTGACAATGATTAAATGCAATTAGCATATTACGATTTATTAGGTGCAACATCCACAAACAATGCTTATTCGATTTTAATAGACAAAGTGTTGAATCATGCGAATGAATATTTGCCAAAGAAACGACGCCTTGAAAATTTAACGCTTTACTGGAATAAGGACTTAAACAGTGCCTACAATCGGATAAAAGAATTAAGGCAGGAGTGGTGACAACGTGGCGTGAATGACAGTTTTTGCGTGGTATACAATGACGCTAAACGTGATTTTCGACGAATGCATAGACGTTTTGTTAATGAGTATTTAATTAAATTGAATAATGAAAATGATTAAGCTGTAGAAGTGGACTCCTGTAAGTTTTGGAAAATGGTATATAATCGCAAGAAAAGGGAATACCAGTATACAGCTCTCAGCGCTGGCATCAACTTTGATGGATCTATTGTTAGAGGCCATGCTAAGATAACTCAGGGCTGGCCTGATTACTTTAAGAAATTGTCTTCAAAAAGTGATGATAAGTCGTATGATTACAACTTTGAAAATGTGATAACACAAACTTTTTAGACTTCATTGGACACTTTACAACCGGACGATTAAGTAGTTGTGTTACCAGAAACTGTCAAAACCGCTGTTAATCTGTATTCCAAATGCAAATCTAGTGGATACGATATGATGCAGTACGAAATCTTATTTACGCTAGAGATGTATAAGCACCTGTGTTAGCGAACTTATTCACATGTATGTTATGACGTGCGCATATTTCCAAGAAAGATGTAAATGTGACTTTGCATAAAGGTGAGAAAAAAAAACAACGAATAGACAATCCAGATAACTATCGTGCAATAACCCTGTCGTTCGTTATTCTAAAGAAGACGAGTTATGGCCATCTCGGTATAAAAACTGATTCATCTCTTACAACCAAATACATATTTGAAGATGTTTGCAACATACTGAGGGGAACCTATCTGAGTATTCTTAACAGCGGGATCAGTCTTAGGGATTAAACCCGATTACTTGAAGGACATTATACTTGGCCAACGTCATACCCAATGCCCATTACGGATGTTAATTATGGACCTCGCTCTCAGCTTCCGACCTTAACTGTTTGGAAAGGTCTCATTGATTTTGTTAAAAAAAGAAGAAAAAAGCATTGAATCTTTTCCTGCTGGGAATTCAACTACTTTTGCAATGTCAACCCTAATTGTTACCAACAGAGTCCGGAACTTGTGCATTGTATTAGATGATTGTCTTACTGAATGCATTTTCCCTTTAAAAGGAGCATGGAAACGAAAATTTCAAGAACTAGGAATTTAAAAACCCTGGGATGTGCTTCTGTCAGAAGTTCCATCATCATGAACACTTGTTGCAGAGATAAGCCCTGCAAGTTATGGATTGTTGCCAGTAATAAGCCTAGATTACTCCCCCGTTGTTAGAAACTTCTTACTTTAATATCCCGCCATGTGTCAATGTGTCAAGCAAATACATCACAAAATGCCCCAAATTCGACTGTGCTACGAATGATTTCATGCTTCATAAACTGTTTTCCACGATTGTCATAAAATGTTATGGAGTTTTGTTCTTCAAAGTAAGGGACTTGATGCTTTATACAGTTGACACCATTAGAGCAATGTGACTTTTTGTTACAAATGGCTGTTGAAATGGAAGAATATAAACTCGAGTTTCCGAAATTTGCAATTACAATTGATAAAATTTGTTAACTTGCATGCTTACAGTGTTTTGGTGAATACTTATTATTATCAGCATTTAATACACGGTGCATATCCATTTGGGCGGACTCTTTGCGAACTCTGCTATATCGGCGGTTTCTTTGCGTCGGCACCGTTGATTCTTTGCTATAAACAATGTCCAGGTCAGTAGAGCAGGCGAAAAATCGAGCTGCCATTCATGATCATAGGTATATTGCTCAAAAGTATACTATGTATTGTAGTGTTTCCTTTTTAATTATCAGCGGGGGACTTCGTGGTCGAGTGGTTAGGGTCGTTGACTTCAAATCACTTGCCCTTCATCGATGTGGATTCAAGCCTCACTCGGGGCGTTGAATTCTTCATGTGAGGAAGCCATCCGACTGGTTTACGGAAGGTCGTTGGTTCTACCCAGGTGCCCGCTCGTGATGAAATAATGCACGGAGGGGCATCTGAGGTCTTCCTCCACCACTAAAGCCGGAAAGTCGTCATATGACCTATCATGTGTTGGTGCGACATTAAATCCAACAAAAAAAAATATCAGCCGTTTTGCTTGAAAACTTGATGAAATTAGTTGATGGAGTACTGACATGGAAAACTAGCCCGAGCTTTTCCACAGTCTTTAACGAGTTTTTGCTTTGATATCAGACTTATCAGGCACACTATTTGTATTCATTTTTCAATATTCTTCCAAAAAAATACTGACAAATAGGCCGAAATGTAAATGGAATTATTCAAAACCCCTTACTTTCGGTTTTGTCGGGGAACCGTCGGTCTCTCTGCACACCAGTTTTGATGCACAGGTGGACTCTGCATTACGCACAGGCAGACTCTATGCTAATGACTATTTGGATACATTATAGCTTAATTAATTTTGTGCGTAGATCTGTCTTTTTAGCTCACCTGAGCACGAAGTGCTCAAAGGTGAGCTTTTGTGATCGCCTTGTGTCCGTCGTCGTCCGTCATCTGTCGTCCGCCGTCGTCGTCGTCGTCAACAATTTGAATGTTAACACTCTAGAGGTCACAATTTTGAGCCAATCTTAATGAAACTTGGTCAGAATGTTACCCTCAATAAAATATTGGACGAGTTCGATATTGGGTCATATGGGGTCCAAAACTAGGTCACCAGGTCAAATCAAAGGAAAAGCTTGTTAACACTCTAGAAGTCACAATTTTGGCCCAATTTTAATGAAACTTGGTCTGAATGTCAATAAAGTATTGGACGAGTTCGATGTTACCCTCAATAAAATCTTGGACAAGTTCGATATTGGGTCATATGTGGTCCAAAACTAGGTCACCAGGTCAAATCAAAGGAAAAGCTTGTTAACACTCTTGAGGTCACAATTTTGGCCCAATCTTAATGAAACTTGGTCTGAATGTCAATAAAGTATTGGACGAGTTCGATATTGGGTCATATGAGGTCAAAAACTAGGTCACCAGGTCAAATCAAAGGAAAAGCTTGTTAATACTCCAGAGGTCAAATTTTTAGCCCAATATTAATGAAACTTTGTTATAATGTTAACCTTAATAAAATCTTGGACGAGTTCGACATTAGGTCATCTGAGTTTAAAAACTAGGTCAACAGGTCAAATCAAATGAAAAGCTTGTTAACACTCTAGAGGTCACAATTTTGAGCCAATCTTAAAAAAACTTGGTCAGGTTGTTACCCTCAATAAAGTTTTGGAGGAGTCCTATATTGGGTCATCTTGGGTCAAAAACTAGGTCACCAGGTCAAATTAAAGGAAAAGCTTTTTAATACTGCAGAGGCCACATTTATGAATGTATCTTCATGAAACTTGGTCTGAATGCTAATCTTGATGATCTCAAGGTCCAGTTTGAATCTGGGTCATGTAGAATCGAAAAGTAGGTCACCAGGTCAAAGGAAAAGCTAGTTTACACTGTAGAGGCCTCATTTATGACCATATCTTAATGAAACTTGGTCAGTATATTAATCTTGAGACTATATAAGTCAAGTTTAAATCTGGGTCAGGTGGAGTCAAAACTAGGTCACTAGGTCAAATCAAAGGAAAAGCTTGTTTACACTCTAGAGGCCACATTTATGATTGTATCTTCATGAAGCTTAGTCAGAATGTTAATCTTGATGATCTTTAGTTCAAGTTCGAATCTGGGTCATTTCGGGTCAAAAACTAGGTATTTAGATATTTACAGGCAGTATATAATTCATGCATATATGGTTATGTAAGTCCATGATAGGTGACACTAGGTGACAAAATTGTTCTGAAAAATCCTTGTTGGGGTTGACACGATTTCTCGGAAGCACAGAGCACCTAAAACACAGCCTTAGAGTCACATATTTGTTAAGTAGGCCCACAACAAAAAGAAGCTGTAACGGAAAAATATTATAGACGGGTTGCTTTAAAAATCCAACAAATACATTTTAATTTTATGCAAAATATAGAAAACGCGGGAGGAAGTGGTAGGGGGTTGAAAGAGAAAGTGGAATACGGATGAATAATCAAAAGGGAATGCTACGTTCCTGAATCACATTATCCTACAACGTAAACCACAGCAACGCGGACACACATGTACAAAAGACACACCAACGCACGCACGCACGCACACACACACACACACACACACACACACACTATTATCTTACATAGAAAAACAGACAAGTAAGATATAACAACATTGTAAGGCACGCCCAAGACACACAGACGCACAAGTGCACAAACGCATACACATAAGCAGGAAAAAACAACAAGCGGGCACCGCCTTTGGATTCCGGCAGCCAAAATTAAAGTGGATACGATAACTTACTCATAGTGAAAGGAGAGGGGATGCCAAAGCAAGGGAGCGAAAATGCAAGGGGAAAGGATGGGGGACGATAGGGGGAGTGAGGAGAAAGAGAAAAGAAACGCTAACAACAAAGACAACATACACAACACAAAAGACAGAAAACTTTGGAATGGTCAGTAACCTATATAAAGGAAACTGGGGGTTTAAACGCGTTTAAGGCATGCCAACCTCGCACTTACCCTGTTTTCAACAAGTTAGACAACACAATGTAAATAAAATCATTCGCCGTTGAGAAACGCTCTAACATTAGTAAAAAAAATAACAGATCATATTAAGTAAAACATAAAACTGTGGTAAATATGGTATAATTACACCAATGTACTGAACAACTTGTTTGAAGTCAGAGCTCCAAGAGCCTAACTTTAAAGTGCACGACTAAGAAACTTGCAAGATAAAATTCCACTCCCTCCCTCTGTTTTTGTAGGATTTGGGAGAAAAGCATCAAGGAGTCTTACACTTTGTTAGTCATTGCACTATCAAATAAGAAAGCTTAGCGATTAAATGTAGATGGGTCAATCACCAAACATGCACTGTGCTTCATGATTTTCGCATCGTATTCTCTTTTGATAAAGTTTTTAACACATTTTACAAATGTCTGATAAAAAAAAATCTATGTTTTATTTTCCGAATTTTATAAACTGCATCTCCATATTTTTTCCGGGTATGTAAGACCATTTTTTAAAAGTGTTTTAAGGTTAGTATTATTAGCCATGAGAAAACCAACATAGTGGGTTTGCGACCAGCATGGACCCAGACCAGCCTGCGCTTCCGCGCAGTCTGGTGAGGATCAATGCTGTTCGCTTTCAAAGCCTAACACAATTGAGAAACTGTTAGCGAACAGCATGGATCCACACCAGACTGCGCGAATGCGCAGGCTGGTCTGGATCCATGCTGGTCGCAAACCCACTATGTTGGTTTTCTCATGGCACGGCTCATATGTCTTTAACAGTTCGGACGATCTGTAGTAAAATTTACTGAAAGCTTTCCGTAGCTTATCATAACGCTGTGGTGATATGAATATTTCAATTATAAATATCCTCTAACTTTAAGCAAGCTCTTGTAAAACGAATAAGTTGTGAAATATAGACACCGTATGATGTTGCTCGAGGGACATCTCCATCAAGGTGGCGGAAGTTGAGAATCGTCTTTTTTATCATATATTTTCGTTTCTAGATCATTATTCACAATTGTTAAATTGAAGTTCAAAACTGATGCTTCTGAATCTGAGGTAATAGCCTTGTTAAGCTGTAACTCTTTTGGGTAAATGTTTTCTACTATTTTTGAAAAGGATAGGTTATCCATATTCAAAATATCATCAAGATACCTCGAGGTTCCATTAAAAGCTTCAATAATTTCAAATTGTGTCTCGGTGGGCAATCTAACCATGAAATCAAATGCTTTCTCAATTAAAGCTACCAGGATTTCTTTAATAGGACTATATGGTAAATTACTATAAGGAATAAAAATGTCATAAGTACTTATAGTCGAACATTTGGAGTGTTCGTTTATTAGCTATTGGATAACATCTCCTGAATTCTTGATGGACCGAAACAGATTATCCCCTGAATTCTCATATACCTGGGAGCAATACTTCTGTACGTGGTCTTTTATTGCAGTGACACAAGAAGCCAAAAGTAGATAAATGTTTTTGTTATGCATAAGGTTAAAGCAATGAATCGTGCTTTATATGGAGTTTTGTGTAGTTTAACGAAATATTTTCAACATTGTTGATTCTCGAAAAAAATTTTGTCAAACAAATGAACACCTACTTCCACCAAAACCCAAGTTTACTTTAAGACATTAGAAAAGGGAAATCCAAAAATTTCATTCTAAGTATGTCTTAGCCTTTTTTACAGATTTTATTAGTTCCAGCAGACAATGCGGCCAACAATATTATCATCATTTGACGCCTACATTATATTAATGTTTTACAAAACGAATTAAATAACACTAAAGCTTATCCATAGAATCCTTCTGTTGAAAATAATTTGGTCATTGATCACATCACTGAAGTTTCTAATCCAAATTTGAAAGTTCGTATAGACGATCAACAGATTTAATTTCCAACCATGTACTGGATTCCTTAATTGCGTAAACAACCATATAAAGCTCGCTTCATCGCTAATTCAAGCTCTAGTACCACTACAAAAATTTCAAAACTATTAACATCATGTCTAACTGCTGTGAAAGCCCACGTGAAAAGATACTGCGATAAAGTGTACAAAAAAAAAACTGGTAAACACTTACTTTGCTCGATTAAAAACCTTGGCGAAATCCTGGATAAGTTTAAAATTAATAATTACAAGGTACGAGGTCTCTTCAAAAATAACGTAGACTTTTTCTCTAGCTTTTATATACTTTAATAAAAGGAAACAAGAAATATACCATCATGATTTGCAGTCTTTCTACTAACTGCACTGCAATTTTGACGTGATTATGATCATGCATTCAGGAATTACGCATCCTCAAAAACAGTCACTTACACGGACCCGGCGCACGGCGATCATATTTCAACGACGTTAACGACGTCGTGCCTTCATTGTGATGCTTTCATTAAGTTTGCATTAATTCATATTGATAATTTTTTTTTATAAATTTTCATGAGCAATACTTAAGTCAAAACAAGTTGTTTGGTTAGAATACTTAATATGTATGAACACTTACGACACGCGTCTCACACAGGGTACTCAACGTGAGTACTTGGCCTTCATCTACGGCGTCATACATTGGCGTTTACGTCCATTCGCAGTCTTTCCGTTTTCTCCCTCGATCTCCGCTGTTTTTAAGCAATTCTGGACCATTTGAGAATCGTTTATACCACTTTAAGGTGAAAACACAGATGACTGAACATTGTTGTTGCGTCTGCTTCGTTGATTTATGATTTGAAGTTGCTGTTCGCCATAACTAAGCAACTGTCTTATCATCCATGTGAGCCGATGATGACATTACATGCATTATAAACAGTAATACTCACTTAGTTCAAACGTTCTTTTCTTCCGTCTCCCACGTCGGAATGACGCCATACTTTAGGTACATGTCGCACTGAAGTGTTGCTGCACTTTGGGATTTTTTTGGGCAAAAAGTCTACTTTTAGCTGCGAACATTAGCGATCGAATTCAAATCGCGACATATCAAACACGACTGCGCCGGTTATGCGTAGCCATGGTAATAAAAACGTTCGACGCACTTCGCCAATCAGCAAAAATGTTACAAAAATACATGACCAAATTACAGAGAGATTCCGAATTACAACGATATATTTCACATTATTATTTACACAATAAGCAACATTTGACAGCAAAAGTCTACGTTATGTTTGAACAACCCTCGTATCTGCAGTCAGTACATACGAGTTTTCTACTTTGTATACCACTTTACTACAAAATTTGATAAATGACAAACTAATTGCCCTAATTCAAAAAGACTTTTGGCAGAGAGAATGCTACATTTCTCGCTTGCAATTTTGATAAAACATTTTTACTAGCATTATATAATGTGGACCTGTGACGAAGTTTGTAAAACCCTTTCCTTTTTACTGAACAACATTTACATCAGGTTTGGGAATGCAGTTTTTTCCCCATGGGAACAAATTGTGCACCCCTTGTCGCAGATTTGTATTTATATTGTTATGAAAGAGACTTTGTTGAGCCTTCCTCCAGATACGCAGGCAGATATTATAACTGCATTTAATTATACATCACGCTATCTGGATGATATTCTTAATATGGATAATCCGTTTTTTGGTCAATTGGTGGATACCATTTATCCTAGGGAGCTCCAGTTAATTATGTCTCCCACCACACAGTGGTGTGGGAGACATATTGATTTACTCCAGTGTGTGTGTCTGTGTGTCTGTCACAAAGCTTGTCCGCATTCTAAATCAAACATTTCTCGCCCGATTTTCACCAAACTTCAACATAATGTGTCTGCTAATAAGTGCTCGGCCAAGTTCGATAACTAGCCAAATCGGCCTAGGCACTTCGGAATTATGGCCCTTGATTTTCCAAAAACACTCAGATTTCTTGCGCAGTTTTACCCCTACTACTAGTAGTATTTTATAACGGTTTTAGATGCCTACGAATTGCTTTGTCTGTAAATATGTTATATATTGTTGTAAATATTTTATACTCTCCGATGTAGGAGGTTATAAAAGTTATTAAAAGTTATTATTACCAATTTATTTGAATACTGAAATGTGTTTGTTATTTCAGTCTGCTTAATTTATGAAAACTTCTTTAACACAACTCTGTGCTTTTCAGTATTTTTTTCAATTAAAAATATATTGCATATTTCACATGTTTCTGATATTTAACAATAACAGAACATCTCCAAGATATACTATGTGTCACTATGTGATGAATATTTGCTTTACCATATTCCAATACACACCACCCTGCAGGGCGGCTTCTAATAAATAGTAATTTGAATATTGAATATAGCAGTGTGTTAATGAATTCATAGCAATTTGTTAATGAATTTATATCAATCGTGTCCTGTTTTATGTTCCAGCTTACAGTTTGGACGTCTTATTCAATATACAGGCGAAGTTGTTGTCCAGATTCGGCATATTACCTTGGTTCAAGTCGAAGATTATCAGATACATATATCAAAACTACAAGAGTAACAACAGAAGTGACAAGAAGGAGAAGAGCAGATGGTACAATTATTAGCGAAAATAGACGGGAAGTAGGCAGAGAAGACCTTGGTACCAGAAAAGTAGACATTTCCTGTGTTTAAAGTTAACTTTGTTGAAATGAGATCGAACTATTTGTACATATGTAGCCTTACTGTAAACATTTACGACCTTGAGAACACTCAAGTGCCAGAGGTAGCAAATGTAATGTTGGCGCAACATTGCCGGAGTCGTTTAGTGAATGTTCTCACGTTTACATATCTGAACCAAAGCTCTGAATGAGACTCCACATAAATGTTATAAGACAAGGGAATTATGTTGCTTCTTCTCGCATAAACATTTGTATTTTAATAAAACCTGCCTTTTTTGTAACGCTTCGAATTCTGTTCCACGCAATTATTCAGAACATGCGTGGACATGTGACTACAGTATTTAATGTACTACCAGGCCCTGATTTAACGAAAATACTTAACTTTGTTAATTGACTTAAATACGTTAATTTGCTTAAGAAAAGTAAAAACTTAAACAACGTAACACTCTTAAGCCAATTTAATGACTTAAGTATAATAACTTAACTTATTACATATTCGGGAAATCGGGACCAAATATCCTGATATATATAATATGCTTTAAAAACAACAAAAACATTTTAGCTTATCCACATATCTAATATGCTTTAAAAACAACAAAACATTTCAGCTAATACATAAGATTATTTTATTTCAATGTTTTATAATATCAATGTCACCTATGAATTATAAATATTATATTGTGAAATACGAAGCAAACATTATCTGCAAAAATTTGCCGATTTCAAATATTGAAACTATTGTTACGAATAGGATGGCACGTGATTTGTACAAAACAGTTATAAAACAATGACGATATTACGCATAATTGCTTTTTTTTCACACACGTGCATTTTTCCAAGACATTTGATTACATGAAAATGAGATTTCAAATAGATAAGTCTAAAGTTCAGAAAAACTGAGTTTTTTTATACAAAATCAAAAATATACGTTGATTTGATATCTTTGTAAAAATGAGAACCGTTGCAATGATATGTCGCTGTTATTGGTTTTATAGATCTGCCTGTACGTTTGTATATGAAAATACAGACAAATCCTATATATTCTCTGCTTTTATCAGGGTAATCTTCCATGGCAATGACATCATATGGTCCCCAGGAATCAGAGGGCGTTTTTGTTTCCTCCAGTAACTGGAAATATCAATGAAAGGCAAAATCAGATTCTTAGAAGAGGATGAAAAATACGGGCTTTCAGTAATTTTAACTGGGTCCCGGGCGTTATTTCAAGCGTGACCGGGTACATATGTAGAACAGCCGATCTTCGGCAAGATATAATAGTGGCGAATTCGACCTCAATCACTCGAAGCGACTCAAACCAACAGCTTTAAGGGAAGATTCGCCGTCCTTGAACACTCGGATTCAATTAAGAACCGATGACAGATATATAAGAACCTAAATGTAACGTTGATTGAATTCGTCCAGGAAATGTTATAGATATTTTCTTTCTTTCTTTAATATCTTTTTAAGTGATGGACTTCATAATTTCTAAAGAGTGTCCAGTCAGTAGGAAAATGGTGTCCACAAAGTACTATCAAGAAAATAATGTCTAAACAATAACATTTTGTAAATTAAATCGGGATAGTCATCATAGGTCAAATCATTAACAATAATAACAGCAAATTTTTTCCTAGTTACCTTTTTCGTGGATCTTCCTGTTTTAATCAAATTGAGCACAAGGACGACAACAATAGGTGAGATAACGCCAGCCTACTGAACAAAAGACTGAATCAATACTACCTGTCATAACAGACACATGAATTCCGTTTAAAATATTGTTTAGGTTTTACTTGATTTACAAATCTTCAATACGTTCAAGGTCCCCTTGATTGTAAAGATTAATATACCTTGCTTAACACCAGGTACGTCCGCCGCCATTTTGTTATACGCCCACAGGGGGCGTATTATGGTATGAGGCCGGTTTCCATCCGTTCGTCCGTCCGTTAGTGCTATTTCTTGTCCGCTCTGTAACCACTTTAAGGGTTTCGAAGAAACCTGAAACAAATGTTCACCACATCAAGACGACGTGCATAGCGCATGTTTTGGACGGCTCGCTTCAAGACCAAGATTATACTTAGGGGCCGAATGTCATATAATTACTTTTGTGTCCGCTCTGTAATTCTTGAACTGCCTGAAGGATTTTGAAGAAACTTGGCACAAATAATCCCCACATCAAAACGACAAGCAGAACCAGAATTCATGTCTCGGATGGCTACCTTTAAGGACAAGGTCACACTTAGGGGTCAAAGGTCATGTGACTTTGTTTCATGTCCGCTTTATAACTCTTGGAACTGCTTGGAGAATTTTAAAGAAACTTGGCACAAATATACACCACATTGAGACGACGTGCAGAGCGCACCCGAGTTAACCTAACTATTAATATTTCAAGATACATTTGGGCGTATATTGCTCCGCATCGCGGTGCTCTTGTTTTAAAGTTTTTAACAAAGCGATAAATGCATTATAAATATGTGTCTAATAAATTCTTTTTGTTGGATTTTACGTCGCACCGACACATGATAGGTCATATGGCGACTTTCCAGCTTTAATGGTGGAGGAAGACCCCAGGTGCCCCTCCGTGCATTATTTCATCACGAGCGGGCACCTGGGTAGGACCACCGACCTTCCGTAAGCCAGCTGGATGGCTTCCTCACATGTAGAATTCAACGCCACGAGAGAGGCTCGAACCCACATCGATGTGGGGCAAGTGATTTGAAGTCAGCGACCATGGCCACGGAGGCCCCTGTCTAATATCTAAGGTCTATATTTTTATACACGAGCATTTTTGTGTTTTACATGCCATGCCTTTTTGTTTCCATTACGTGTGTTAGAGATTCACCTGGAGGGGATTACTTTTATTTACACTGTCCCGTGTCTTTGGAACATGGTGGGTGTAAGAGTGAGGTTGGGTGCGCACCATAAACCGGTTTAAGCTCCCCAGTGGTGTTTTTGCCACTGACCGTTCCAAGGCGGTGCCCCACTGTGTTCCTTTGTTTGTTCGTTCGTTTTGTCCTCTTGTGTAGGCTTTGTGTGTGTGCGCGTGTTTGTGTGTGTGTTCCTTTGTTTGTTCGTTTTGTTGACTTTGTGTGTGTGCGCGTGTATGTGTATGTGAGTGTGTGTGGTGTGCACGTCTGCGTGCTGTAGGTTTCGTTTTGGGGAGGCTGCGATTTTGGTACGTGGCATTCCCTGTTTGATATTTGTCTTTGTTTTTTACTATTGTCTTACCAATTAGCAAGATCCATCACATGTATAACAGTAAGAAAAGGTACTTGCGCGCAATATAGATTATCGTATGTAGCAGTTTGTATAGCTAGTACTCTGGGCAACAAACATTCTAAAAGTCTTTGGCACTTGGTGGATCTCGATCGCCTAGTACTGATCGACATGTGTATTTGCCATCTTTTACAAAGCGCAACTATTCAATAATAAAAAGTAACAAAAATGTAACTTACTAGGAAAATACATGGTGAAATAAATGCACCTGATATCCGGATGAACGTTGGTAGCGGGCGACCGACCATTATCTCAATATCCCTGCTCAAACGCTCAGTACCTGTCTTCAGATCAGAACATATTGCAACATGTACAGACAAAGAAACAGGTTTGCATTCTTTCATCTGAAAATACAGATGCCTTATAGAACCCTTTCTCTTAGAAAATAAAGAACACAAATTCATTCTAGAACAGTTCCATTTAAAAAATGACTTGGCAATGAGGACTATGTATTTTGCTGTTGTATTATGAATACACGAACATGATTTAACGGCCGAACGTATTTTAATAGTTTCGACAAAACGAAACGAAACAGAAAGTCGCAATTTACAAATGTGCGTGTGTAATAAGTATTTAGTCAGTAAAGAATATTTTTGAAATGGTGCATTTTTATGGATAAAAGCTAATGAAATAGCAATACGAGGACAAAAATGGTTGGAAGAAGGTCAGCGTACGCCGTTGAAATACGGTCCTGTATTAAGAATTGTTGTATTCTTGGCATAGGGTGTAAAGACATATTTGATGAAAAATGGTCTGTTTATGGGCATAATGAAATATCTTTTTCGACAGTTATTCGTTGGTTTAAGAAATTCAAATGTGGGTTAGTTTCAACAGAAGATGCACCACATGGCCGTTGGCCGAAAACAGCAACGTCTGCCAAGATGGTTGTTAGAGTGAAAGGAATAGTTGCTACTGATGCAAGATACACCGTTAGGCAAATAGCTAGTATGGTTGGCATCTCATTAGGAGCAGCTCATACAATTCTGAAACGTAATTTGAAAATAAGAAAGATCTGTGCTAGATGGATTCCCCATCTGTTGACAGATGAGCAGAAAAAGGCACGCGTGCAATTCGTAAAATTGTTGCTTAAACAGTTTCCAAATTACAATGCACGGTCTTTCGCAAATGTCGTCACTGGTGACGAGATATGGGTTTACGTTTTTGAGCCCAAACGAAAGATTCAGAACAAAATATGGGCAACAACGTCTGGCAAAAGACCATGCATTGTAAAGTGGACCATGAGTGTCAAGAATGTAATGTATGCCATATTCTTCACAACTTATGGTCCTACCATTTAGGTTGCTGTACCTAAACGCAAATCCGTAAATGCGAAGTTTTACAAGACTAGAGTTCTTCGACAACTGAAGAAATATTTCAAAAATCGAAGACCCGCAACTGGTTTGGCCAATGTCAGATTGCTACATGACAATGCGTTATCGCACAAGGCGTCTATTGTACAAGACTTTCTGAAGCAGGTTGTGCTCCTTCACCCTCCTTATTCGTCTGACCTTGCTCCGTGTGACTTCTTTTTGTTCCCAAGGCTCAAAAAATACCTTTCTTAAAATTTGTGCAGCGCAAACACCTCGGTTCTGCAATATTCCAGTGTCTTCATAGTATACCTAGATACGAATATGGAAATGCCTTCAAGGATTGGATTATAAGACTGAAACTTTGCATATCTGTTGGAGGTGAATACTTCGAGGGGACCAAATAAAATTTTCATTGAAATCTATCAAGGATACATTTTTATGTGCTTAGATGCGTTCATATTTGAACAATCCTCGTAAAATTAATCATTTTAGTGTAACAATTACCTGTGCGTCAACTCCCATAAGAATTCGTTAACAAAACAAATCTGCCTACCAGCCTTGGGGTAGCTGGATGTAAAGCTAGTGAATAGACCTAATGATAACCATGAAATTGCAAACAAATATATAATATATAAAGTGTTTTTATGGTTTTATATCATTGTTATCAATATAAAATTGTTAAAGTATTACTACATGTGAACAAGGTAACTTTTAGTTTGACAAAACAGGTGAATGAAGTATTATGTTAATGTTAATACATGTTAATAATGTCTGAGCATTCGCTATGTACTTGTCTCTGTGTCACATCGGTTCTCGAGCGGTTGTTTGCCATGTTATTTACCACATTAGTTAATTTCTCAATTGTAGGTTGTTGTTGTTTAAAGAGTTCTTTTGTTTCATTGTACTGCTCGTATAACAGCCTCATGATATTGTCATTGTTCTTGTTAGCGGCCATATTTAATCTCGGATCACTCGAGAATCTCGGCGACCCGTATCCAGGAAGCCACATGTTGCCAAGCGTTTCAGTTCTTGGTGTTTACTTTCCCAAGTGACTTCCGGTCATCTCAGTTCCGGTTACGTCACCTCCAACTGTGTTGTCAGCGAATGATGTGGCACTTCCGTTCATACAATTGTTATGCAATTACGAATCCGCCATTGACGCTGGAGTGCCTGGCGACATGCCAGCAAACACCCGAAAAATACCATGGCGAGACTGACTATTATGTGTCCTTTCTGTCGTTGAACTTGAGGCCCAGGCGCCGTTAAAGGCTTATAGACCTGAAGCAGACCTGGGGTAATTAAAAATGTAATTGTAATTAATTGCAATTAAATTACGTTTCCCAAGTAATTGAATGTAATTTGTAATTGTGTCATTTACATCAATTACATGTAATTGTAATTTAATTAATTACAGAACAGTTCTAGGGTGTAATTGACAATTACATTTTAATTACTTTCCAATTACATGGCACATGCTAATCCAGTTTGTTGAACAAATAGTATATATAATTTGTTCAACAAACTGGATTATTATTTTATGTTTATTACCAGTGACACTTCACTTTAACATGCTAATATGCATTTCATAGCTGTGAAAAATAACAATAGAATATTATGGTAGGTGTTAACCCATTGGACATAGCTCCTTTGTTCTGATATTTGTTTCATTAGAACCAACTGGTAATCTTTGATGATGTTTGTCACTATGTTTTTGGAGAAAATGATCAAATTAGGATTTGAAATTGTTACTTGCATAATTATTATTTAGATTTTTATTGGAGCAAAAATTGAAATGCTTAGCATTTAGTTTAATCATTTTTTATCTGTGATAAAATTTGTTGTATTAATGATATAAACAACATAGCATTTCACAGTTCTAACAAGATAAAAAATTTAATTATTATTGTAGACATTATGAGTATTCTACAGTGTTAGTGACATAGTTATTCTAGGATGACTCATGAAAGTTTTACAGCTTATTTTCGATGTGGTCCTTTGGATAACTTGTAGTGTCAAGGATAAAAACTTAAATATATGTTTAAAATGTAAATGATTAAATACTGAACTAGACTAGTTAAATTTGAAACATATTGCAGAACCATGATCCTATAAACTTCAGAGAAATTCAGACCTCAGAGAAATACCTGACTTTACATGCATCTTCTCAAACCGAATTCTGCTAGACGATGTATTAACTATTGATTAGGGCTGATTGTAGCTCTTTTTGCAATAATATTAAAGACAGAGTAATGTTCTCCTGCAAACAGGTTTTACTTTGAGCTTAAATTCAATTTTGAAATAACTGAAATCAGTTTACATGTGGATTATCATGTTTGTGTAGTACCAGCTTGCTACAGTGTTCGTGTAAGAAGCACCACATTTGGTATTGTAATTGAATGTAATTAATTACAATTTCTGATGTAATTGTAATTTAATTAATTACATTGCTAAATTTCATGTAATGGTAATTGTAATTTAATTGGACATTTCTCAATGTAATGGTAATTTAATTAATTACATTTTAAAGCAATTGACCCCAGGTCTGACCTGAAGAGGCTCAGAATTTCCAGAATTCAGTTCAGTCTGAGTCTGGGACGTAGGGACTGAATCAGTCCCTTCCGCCATTGTTCCTGAGAATCAGTGTAACACGTTAAGAAATCCAACCCAATCCTTGAATAACTAGTCCGACACAGTACATGAAAGCACATAAAAAGATTCCATAAACTGTCAGGAATAATTTAATCCACAATAAGCCTGTTTTTATTCTATTAACAAAAATAATTTTGAATTTATCCTAGATTTATAAAATGAGAGTCTAGTCAGTTAGATAGCATCTTATCTCTGAAGGGTCTGGTCACGTGATTGCGTTCGCTGATTGGTAGATAGGGATAACAAAATGCATTTTCAACACAAATGTCACCTTTCCTACTATGACATGAAACTGAAAACACATTTTGTTTCATACATCGGATACAATATTTGGCAAAATACTGTTTCGATTACATTTTCGATTTGTTCCGAAAAATCATCCAAGTTATGAAGTAAAGACAAATATAAGAATAAAGGAATGATAAATAAGGTCACTACACTTCCGACTTACACTAATAGGAAAAGTAAGGTGCGTGCACGCACAAGTGTGTTGAAGACGCGACTTTTTTACCAACAATATAGGATTGATCACACACCGTAGATATGGATATCTATTGGGCAATATTGAATTGACTGTTAATATATTTTTATGGGTTTTTTTTTTATGTTAAAAATCCGACTACGAGATCAATTTGTACAAGAATGGTATAACAATGTAACTAGTTTGCTGAATCTAGAATACTACGCCAGGTTTTAAACGTTTAGTTTTGAGTCATATTTGAATATTATTGATAACGATAATTTAAGAAAGTTGTTTACTTGTTTTAAAATGTATTCTCATTGTTTAGCTGTTGAAACTTGTAGATATAGAGGTATAGTTAGAAATCAAAGATTATGTACATATTGTCACTTACATGCATGCATTTATGACTTGTCCGAGATATATGAATATTTGCTTAGAACTCGGAATAATATTTGTAAATTTCTGAAGGAAGTTTATTTGTTGAGATAGTAAATTTTGTTTTTGTTTACGCATGTTGTACAAACCATATCTATTATATTTTTACTGTTCGTTAGCCAAGACATGCAATTGTCGATAGTGCTATTAAATGTTGTTGTTGCTATTTCGAATGTTCGGTAGGTCCGTACATAAAATGGGGATTACTTTAATAACGTCTAAAAATAACATTAAAAAAGAAAATGAACAGTTTAAGATACAAAATAAAGATCAATCAGTTGTTTAAATAATACATATTTAATTTTACACATGCATTTATTTCAATGGTATGGTACTATAGATGTAACTTATTGTGTTGTAATTGACATGAAATTATGTGGACAACAGATATGTATTTGTTTTATGATAACATTATTTGAAGATTTGTCGTCATATTTGTCTGTTGTTTATTCCACATTAGTCTAAGACCTTCTGTATAAAAATGAAACAAACTTGTATACTTGTAAAACTTGTATCAAAGGGCAGTAATCCTGTTTACGGATGCTGATTTCCCTCGCTTTGTTTAAATACTCTAATTAAAGAAACAAGTGCTGCAAAGAAAGTCAGACGACGATGACGATACACATTCGGTTGAGACAAAGGGCGCCGATAGCAACCAAAGTCAAATAGTAAAAGAGACAAATAAGGCCATAGACAGAGGCAAACCCTACATTTCCCTAACGGAGCATCATGATCGTGGACAACAAAAGAATCCTAGAGGTAAACATGAAAATAAATCACAACATGCCCAAATTAGTGGATGAAAACACAAATGGACAAATACGTAATGCATGGAGGAAGCACACCAAGCAAGTTCAAATCTGGGTCAATCGCTAGGTCGTCTGAAACGCCTGCGGAAGAAATGAATGGCGCCGCAAAAAATCGTGATAAAGAATGACCTTTCAGTGTGATACTATTGTCAAGATTGCCATTCGCTCCAAACGGATAATCGTGATTCAGAACTGTTTCCCATTAGACAAAATGTATCTAAAGCGGAAAACAAAGTACGGAATTGTTTAAATTTTATCAAGTATATGTGCGGATATCATTCTAAAAATGAACAATTATTTCCCTTGTTTCAACAATATCGTTTAAGCAATTTGTAAACAGATCATGTAGTATGAATCAACACTGTGATAACATGGTCGCACAGTCTTTAATCATGGTATACAGGTATATATGTGTAGTACTGGCAAGGAAAATACCTGTCAGTGTGAATTGAACATCGATTGTTTAAGGATATATACATTCGGTAAACGGTTATTTTTCTACTATTTACTTCTTCGTTTTGTGTTATAAATCAAAAGGTTGATATCTTGCTTTTATAGGAAACCCACTTATAAAATACAAATTAAATTTAATGACTGGGAGGTATTTCATTCATAGGAGACAAGTCACAGCAGTGGGTGTTCAGTGCTTTTTAATAATAGGCATGTATGGCATAATTGATTTTGAACATGATGTAAATGGTAAATTTGTATTCATTTACGATATGATAGAAAGTGACACATATATTTTAATATTTTTTTACGCAAATAATGACAAAAATAGTAGGAATATTTTCTTTAAAACTATAGATAAACTTCTAAACGAAAAATCTCAGAGTATGAAAATTATCGGAGGAGACATGAACGATACTCTTAAGCGTTCGAGAGGGTAAATCGAAATAGTAATATAAATAAAACACCAGTAAAAAGTCTTGCGTCAGTTATAAAAAAAACACACAAGGTAAGTGATATATGGCGCGAATTAAATAGACAAACGACAGTATACATGGCGGAAGGAAAATGGTACTGAGAAAAGTAGAGTAGACTTCTGGTTCTAAAAATCAAAACAATTTAATTCCACTAGTACATAAACCAGATATAAGGCCAGCTTACTTAAGTTTACGGACCACCTATCATAATCGATTATGATAATGAAACCTGAAAAAGAGGTAACGGATATTGGAAATTGAATAACATGCACTTAGTTATGAAGAGTGCGTTAACACTATTTCTTATGTGATAGAAACATTTGATGTAAGTAATATACCTTAACAATTATCATGGGATTTTGTATATAAGAAATTAAAAATAAAACCATAATGTACACAAACAAGAAATGTAAACAAAGGAAAGAGAAAATAAATACACTGGAGAAAAAATACAAAGTCTTTACGTAAATTCAATGCCAGAATGCAAAATCGAAAGTGTAGAAAAAGAGATCCAAACAATATATGAAGTTAAAGCAAAAATAACGTCAAGAGTAGAATACATAACAGAAGGCGAAGGAAATACAAAATATGTTCTGATTCTTGAAAATATAAGACGAAACGAACATTTTAAACAGATGATAAACAAGATAGATAGAAGTCTTGCTTGTAAACTTTATAATCAGTTTATAAACAGCTTTGGACTTACATATATGTTCTTTGGTTACAGACTCTCTAAATGCAGGGCTTGCAAAAACACAACTTTTAAATGCACAAAGGCTAGGGGTTTTATCATTGATATATAAGAAAGGTAACCACAAAATCTAAAGACCTGGCGACCGATAAAGATTTGAATAACGATTACAAAATTGCAGGCTAGACTTAAAAAAAAAATATTTACAAAATAATAGACACTGCATACCAAGGATATATAAAAATAGATTTCTCGGTTATAATCTGAGACAAATACAATAGACTATATCTTCAAATAGAAGGAGCAAATCTATTATAGATTTTAGGAAAGCTTTTGATACAGTTGAGTGGGACTTCCGTTTTTTTTTTCGTACTTAAACAGTTTGGCTTCAAATCAGCTTTTATTCAGTGGAACAAAACACTTTATTATAATAGCATGTCTTGTATTCTAAATAATGGCTTTAAATTACATCGTGGTATAAGACAAGGCTGTCCAAGTTCAGCTCTGCTCTTTATATTGGTAGCAGAAATTATGGCTTGAGTATTAGGAACTCGGATGATATAACAGTAAATTCAGAAATAGGAAAAACAATCATTAAAAAATTCGCAGTTAGCAGATGATGCAACTTCATTTTTGGGTACAGAAACGGAAATTGAGAAAGTGTTGGAAATGATTTTAAAGTTTGGCAACTTGTCGGGATTAAAATTAACAAAAAACAAAACTGAAGGGATGTGGATTGGAAAATCAAAATTCAGCAACGAAGCAAATTTTTTGGATTAATTGGCCTGAAAGACCAATCAAAGATTTAGGCATTTATTTTGGTCACAATGCATCAAAATGATCTAAATTAAACTGAGCACAAAAAATCAAATGCAAAACGATACTTGATAACTGGAAAAAAGAAAAGTGTCTATTTTGGCATATACGCTTTTCATGCACTAGAGTAACAAGCTGATACTTGATTTTTCGTTGGAATGGTAAACGAAAAAAAATAAAAAGAATTACACTGATTTAATATTGAGTCTTAAATTATCTCAATTAAAATTAAATAGATACACTCCCTTCTAGATGGAAAACAAGCTAAATAGAACATATTTCCAAACTATTTTTTTTATCAAAGTTCGGATATTAATCTCGTATTCTTCATGATAGAATAAAAGAATTCAAGTATAAATTGATAAATAGAATATTTCCATGTATAAAGATGGAAAAAGTTGAAATCACCGAACTGTTTTGGAAACTTATGAACATGTTTTCATAGAATGTCCGGAACCAGATGACATATGCAAGAATCTACGAAATTCAAAATCTGTTGTTATGGGCTATAAGAATTCAGACTCGAGCCGTTATTGTCTTGATACCATACTGTCTCTAGTCGGATTTAGCATTATTAAAGCTTATTTCATTAGTAATTCACTATCGAGAACGTAACTATGATATATATTGTTAAACTGTTTAAATTTTACATAATTATGTTTAGATATCACTAACAGGAAAGTAAACAATGTAATACACTTAAATGCCATGAATATACTGAATAATGAATGAATATATTGTGATACGTATGTTTTAATAACAGAGAAGGGGCCGCATACATGTTCATTGTGCCATTTAACTTGATTGTATATATTTTGTTTTGTGTCTTGGATCTTTTTACAGATTTTATGAACTATTACAACAGCAATCTTTAAGTGCCGTGTGGCGGTTGTTAAAGTCTACCCGTACTTGGATTCAGTGTTGTTATATTTTCTGGTCCTTTGGGATCATTGAGTCCATTCAACATGTGTGTAATAGGGTTCCGCTTAAGCCGGTGCTAGGGGGCTTTAGAGGTGTTGCACATTTCATTACCTTTCATGAACAGACTCAATCAAACCGAGTCTGCTATTGTTCTTATTGGTTGCATTCTTTGCTTCCAAAGGATCTTTGTACAGATTTTATTGTAAAATGATTGATTAAATAATATTCATTCGTTTAATTTTATTTTGCTATTGTGTGTTGAACTAGCATGCAAGAAAAACATTCTATCACTGGCTGTAGGTAGGAATAGGAATAGGAATATCCGGTTCCCAGGGAACTGTTTACCCTACTGCACCTTCAACCAGTGAAATAATTTTAACCCTTAGCCTGCTAAATTTCTGTAATGGACTGGTCCATTTTTCATTTTGGACAATACCATTAACTGTTAAAAGGGGTGTTTACCAAAAAGATACTGACTGAATGGCGAACAGTGCAGGCCATGATCAGACTGCACGGATGTGCAGGCTGATCTTGGTCTGCACTGGTCGCAAAGGCAGAATAACTTGCCGCCAGCAGGCTAAGGGTTAAATTCTAGCACCGGGGAAATCACCGGAAACCACAGTATAGTATGCAAGAAATACGTTTCTGCTTCCGTAAGGCCGTACACGCCGTAAGGTTATAATGGACGTCTATGGGAAAACAGTTGGTGGTCTCAAGCCTATAAAATTGGAAATTCTTGTTTATTTCCACTTTACTGGAATACTGTAAGAGCAATAGTATGGTGGCATATTTCTGCTAAAAGATAGCTAGGTAGCTATCACTATAATATTCTAAATTTTCCAAGTAATGTGTGCCGTATTCTGAACCCATAACAGCAAAAAAAATCTAGATATTTCTTTTTATTTTTCAAAAATGTTTTAGCGCCAAATTTGCATTTATACTCGAAACTGCATCCATCTATCAAGATAATATTCGAAACTTTTCGCAATTATATTTTAAGAAAACTGTACGCTATTTAGATAAATAACGCGTTTTGAATTTAAATCGTCGAGTTTCCTTTATCTTATGTTGTTATTTAATTATTCAGAATTATATATATATAATCAGAATTACGTCCCTTTATATTGACGTCGCGTCATTACCATAGTAACGTCACGTTACATTGTATGTACACTGATGAGCCGATAGGCGAAACTAGTTTGTATTTTTATAATTAAATACTGATGGAAAGGCATGTGAAGTCATTTTATTTATTTGATTTATAGACTTCCATCTTGTGCCGAGTCTTTTGATTGTCAAGTATATACAGTTGAATATAGTTACCTCGATATCGGTTAGCTCGATACTCGGGTTAGCACGATGTGTTTGAGTCGGTCCCGATTTTCCCCTATTTATCTTAAAGGCACTCGCTACAGTTTTTCCGGACGGGTCGTTATATATTTTCCCCAACACCGCGCCAGTTTGGTTTCGATGTAGCTCACTGCAGTGTTGGTGCGGTCTTCTGCGCATGCCCGGAAGTGATTATCTAATGTCGCGTACGGCAAAAATTCGCAAATTATTGGATGTTCGCATGCATTGAATGTACAAAATGTATAATATACTAACTAAAGGTTATGGTAAGTATCACCATGGTTACAAAAAAAATATACATTTAAAGTACTTTTAGTTCAAATTACTTCAATCCGACATATACTGGAGTCTGTTATTTATACCAACGCTCCGACTCTGCATTGAGTCGCAGCTATTTCTAATCCCGTACCGTACCCGTACCGTACATTCGTAAACTATAGGTTTTGTTAAAAACAAAGGCGGAAACTTTCATCGTTCTATGCCATCAAAATGCTTCAGAAACACATTAAAATCCGATTATTAAGAAATCTGCCGTTTGATAATTTTATATATACATTTCTAAGTCATTTGCTCAAACACTTCAAGAGTATTTCGTGTCAACCTGCGTTGTATAAATGCCCGCCACACCCCACCTCGTTGTAATTTGATTTAAGCGAAATCTAATATGGTGACCTATCAATTTTCTTTTTGTTTTAGATTAGGTAGACATAACCAAAGGTATGTGCAGAGTTTGATTAAATTCTATTATGTGAAACTAGATAAAATAGCAGAAGTACCTACTTAAAACTGACAAAAATATGCAAAAATAGCCCTTGGGTCTGCTGAACAAGTATTCCTTTCTTTACAAAATCATGATCTTTTGATTTCTCTGAGCATGTTTCAAATAGATATATTGTTTTCCGTTATAAAAATGCTTAGATAATCAAATTTATGTTGATTATTGTACTTTACTGAAACATATTTTAGGATTACAGAAATTTTGAAAAATGTTTAAAATAGCACCATATCTAGGGGCAAATTAAACTGAAACAAAGCTGGTGACCTAGTATTTTTATTTCATTTTTCAATACATCATAACATGATCTTTTAATACAAAACATTTCATCAAAATCTATTATTGAGAAAAAAATTACGAAAATGTAGCGAGCGTCGTTAATGTAATTATTTATCATTACCTCGATATGCATAGCTCGATATTTTGTTTAGCTCGAGATTTTTCAGTCCCGCCAACTTACCTGTACTGTTTTTACACCTGGTTTCGTCGATATCACAGCTTGTCAAAAATATCCATATTATTTGTAAGATGTGAAAATCAACTTATTGTTGTCCGGCGATGTATTAATCATATTCAAGATAGTTTGTGTGTTTGTTTTGTTTGTTATTTAATCTTTAATCCAATTTAAATGTCAGGAAGTTTGCATTTAATTCCCAATAATTACTCTTATAAAACACCGTGCAAGCAGGAAAGCTGTTTTCCGATGTAACATAATTTGGATGAAATATTTTCTGTTTTACGGAGTAAAAATCTGCCATTTAGGATTGAGTAACAATATATGCGTATTTAACTGGCAAATTTTCGCTGTCGAAGCACAGTCAAAATGACTACTCGACTAGGAACATTACCGCTGCATTCAGGCTTGTTAAGGGAAGGAATAAAATTGCTAATGTTTAAATGTATATTTTGAAAAAATAAAAAGTTGTATGTATGTATTTAATAAAGATGTTTTATTTGTAAATAAAATTAAAATCGTATTTACGTTTTATATTATTTTAAAAAAGCATTGGATATAATGACAATATAGACGTCCGACACAAGTACAAAGTAGTCCCAGATAGCCCTTTACTCCATATACATTTAGCCTAATTAGGCTTATCATATCCATACAGCTTTACTGATAATCAGTACACTATCTCCATACAGGATATTTGGGAAAAATGCAGAATTTATACCTGTGTTATTCAATTCAATATTACTATATTTAATATTGTTTTAAACACTTAGTAACCAACATAAAGTTTTTTCACAATTAAATTTTCTTTCTAATGGTACATTTTACATACAAGTGTGATAAATATTTCTTGACATACAAAGCTTTAAACTCATTAGTTTACTTTTCTATAATAATTTTAGCTACCTTTCTATTGATGGTACTTATTTATTTCTGCATTTTCCCCTGGTATATTAGTTACATAATGTTTTTATAAGAATAATTGATCAAAAGCAATTTTATCAGCTTATAAAAACACTTATCAGTAAAATTTCTTAATTGGATTAACATCAAAGTTGCCTACAATTATCCATAGCACAAGCCAATTATCCAAAGATCACCCCAACCAACCATACCCCACACTGATAGGTAATATACAGACATATGTCATAAAATTCCTTAGTGCAGCAGGTAATTAGCTGTTAATTTGTCTTCAGGGTAAATCAGACCAATATGTATTTGCAACAGTTACTTTTTTAATCCATCATAAAGTGTATATTTTTTATATAAATCCATTGAAAAAAAAATTCCGCTTTCTAAATCACCTGGGAAATGCAGAAACCTAAAAAAAATTTACAGTACTATTTTTAGCTTGCACAATTTCACAATTTGTACAAATAAGTACTACACAAATTCATAATCTGTAAAGATAAACTTGGGGGTATAATTAGCCTTGATCAGGCTAATTTTAGCTCAAGATGAAACTTTCCTCACAGTAATTTTCCATAAATACACTACCTCATTTCAGGTTTAAATTACCATTAAAAATCAAATATAAACCATATATTTTTTGACAGATGTCATTTGTACATGGTTTAAACTTTACAAAAATGCTTTTGTGGGATTCCTTGATGTTGTACTTTATTCATAATTTGCTTTTAAACTTGAAGGCGTCAAATAGAGTATCTATCAGGGAATGGATAGAGGTGGTAAAAAGGGTATCTATCAGGGAATGGATAGAGGTGGTAAAAAGCGTATCTATGGAGTAAAGGGATAGTCGATATCGTTACGTCGAACTTCGGATACGTCGATGCAATGTTTACAGTCCCTTGAATATCGAGGTAACGGTATTCGACTGTATATATATATGTGAATAAAGCGCCATAAGATATAGGAAACCCGACGATTTAAACAGCTTAATTGATGCAGCGATGCCCATAAGTCACAAACATATAAAATTGACAATACAGATTAAGTTGTTTAAATCGTCGGGTTTCTTTTAATGCAACGGATGATTCAAAACGCGTTATATAAAGCGTAAAAATTGTTTGTTTCCGGTTTCCTACCCTAAACATTCGGCCCGATCCAAATGTTTTTTATGGCCTTGGAGAATATTTTTTCAACTTTTGGCCAAAAAAAAGGTCCGACCTTCATTACCTAACCTTTTTAGCATATTACCAGGAACAAAGACTTTAGGCCTAACGAGAGTAGCCAGATCGTTCGACAACAACAACAAAATTCTTTTTTAGATATCTGGAAATGAATGCTGTCTTTCTTAGGAAGGCTTAAAACTTAATTACTGACAAACTGTAAGTTACGGAAACACATAAGGCTTTACTGTTTTTACTACTTTTTACGATGAAAATCGAAAAACGTTTGTAACGCTTTACTCCAGGTAAACTGTCTCTATTATAAATATCTATATTTTGAAGACATAATTCACTAGTTCCGCTATAGCGGTATTGGTTACGACGACGGAAAAATGTCTATATTGCCGCGGCGGTCCGGGGTTCGATTCCCGACGAGGTCTTTTTTTTTTCTTGATTTGGAATATTTAAAATATTTTACAAAAAAAAAAAAAACTAATATTCTAATGTTCATGATATGAACGAATTTCAATTTGAAAAAGATAATTTTTGTCCATGTCTGGAGGTCATTGCCTTTGAATGAGAAAACAAATATATATATAGAGATAAAACATCGATCAACGTTATCTATTTGTTTCTTAAATATAACTAGTGTAGAGTACGAAATAATAAGGAAGAATTATTGTGAGATAACGCATACTTGAAATATCGATATTTGCATATTTTGATTTCATTTTTTTTGTAATCGATAGAAACAGATACTGTCGTGAAACATGCCGTCACGAGATGAACAGGACAGACCGTGGTTGACAGTTTCACTGTTTCTTTCGTGTTTGACAGGACTAGTGTTACAAGTGCTTAGTGTTGCATATTCATATCAAGGACTGTGTAACAATGTACCGGCGGACAGGGCATACTGTATGAACAGTACAGACAATACGGGAAAATTGGATAATGAGATAGTGGATGATCCAGTCGGTAGGTTTTCCTCACTTTAGCACTTTTCTTGAAGAAAACTATTAACTATTTTTAGTGTACTTAAATTCTGATGTCAGCTTTAAGTTTTTATCGCAAACGAAATAGAAATAATTTCCACGACAAGTATAGGCATCTTACATTGTACTTAGATACCTCTTCTTTTGTTAGACAGAGGTCTACATTTTTTGTGAAAGACCTCTGTGAACAAAAGATTTCTCGTGCGGATGTCTAGCTGTTCTGACCCAGACTTGAGCAAGCGAAAAAAAAGATGAAATAGCATTTATCAAACACATTAATATGTTTCAATAGCATGCTTTTTATGGTGAATTCATCATAATTGCATATGATCACCTAATAAAATAACCAGTGGTTTAAATAAAAACGGATTTTCAAGAAAAGCGTGCATAACTTCATTAACACTTTTTTTTTGTTATTAAGTGCACCTTACATGTATGCATAATTAAGATTGAAAAAAAAAAACTAATTTTCACATTAAGTAAAAGATGAGAGGAAAAGATATGTATGTGAAATCAAAATAATAAGTCAAAATAAAGAATCACCGCTCTACCACCGAGGCAGACTAAAATGTTATTAAATTCACCAGTTCCCAGCATATTCCACTCATAACATTATTTTTAGTTGAATAAATTTGAATTTTAAGCTATACAGATTTTAACAAGCAAATTTGTATCCCCATGAAAATGGGTTTGTAATGAGGAATGGCAAAGAAATATGCGGCACATAGTTAAGGATGTTTATAAGAAGCAAATGATTTCTTCAGTCAGGATCAATTTAACAGAAAACGAATGTCCAAGTGCTGTACTTAATAAATGTATGCTAAGTTGGTCCTGACTTATGAAACTTTTTTGAATGAAATTATAATTAATGTAATAGGCTTACCTTTTAGAACAATTTCATACGTTGATTAGCATTTATTGAAGACTTGAATTCGTTTTATATTTTACGTGTGTGGGGGTGGGGCGGGGGCGGTGAGGGTACGAAACTTCACATGTTTAATAAATGTAATAAATACTGATGGAAGAAATAAAATACAAAATGTTGGGATAGGGTGCATAATCATGGTGGGTTGGCTGGGTGGAGGAGTAAGGTTGGGAGAGGGTACATCTTTGCATGTTGATAAATATTGATGAAACGTTTAAGTTTCAAAAACAGAAAAAAAAGAAAAAGATTGTTGTGTTGGAAGGGGAAAAAGTGTGACCAGGGCGTTCGGGTGACCGGGTGTGGGTACACAACTTCATATGTTGATAAGAAATGCTTCCGTAAAAAAATGAAAGAAGTGTAATGAAATTCTACCAATTGGTTAGTTTGTAATGTACACATATGTTGGCTTTTAAACAGTTAAAGGACAATAACTCTGAAATTAATAAAAATATGTCACAGGTTAAGAAGCAGAAATTGCCATATTTATAGTACCCTATATAATTAACACTAGAACCTACTAAGAGGCATAATTCAGGTGTTACTTTGGCAGTCCGACTGAAAATTGACGGGTCCCATTTCCCTATAGTGGTGAACATGTATATGAAATTTTATTCCATATGGATCGGGACGGACGGATTTAAGTGACCTTTGTCAAATTATATTAAGTTTCTTCATGGACGCTTTTAGTAAAAGGTTTTTCAAACAGTTTTGACAATATCTTTGGTTTTTTGTGACCACAAAATGTATAATCTTCTCTAAAGAAATGATTTTTTCCTTTTCCGGGGTTTCATATTGTCTACCGATCTCGAAGTACTGTTTTGGTATGCCTGCGATTATTATCCTACATCAACCTTTCAGGTAATATTTCATAGGGTAACATACCTTCCCGGTCTTACATGTGCACTATTTCCACTTCCTACACCTATATAAACTGAAGTACGAGAAAGATTATTACGCCATAACTTCTACGAATGAACGCAATTTTCTAAAAGTAACATAAATTCCTTACATGAATGTATTCTGTATCAGGAAAATCTTTCTGTCTTCAAGTCAATTATATAGATTTAATGCCTGCGATACAATTTCGTCAGAATCATTACCGTTGGACATTTTGAAAAGGAAAGACGGTATGTAAGTCGGATATTAACCTTTAACATCGGCCTTTCTCTGTAGCAAAGACCTGCGCACGGACTTTTCGAAACAACTCCAGCGCTTCGTGCTCTTGGTGTTCACAAGAAGCTGCTACGCAGTATCAGTGGTGTAAGAATAAATGGTAACAACTTTTTACGACCGTGCTACCTCGGTAAATTAGATGTGAAATCACAACGTCTTCAAGTTTCACCATGTGATGCGCCTAACTGAAAAAATATTAGATATAAATTGATTAAACCTTGCATGAGTCTTTATCATAATATGGACTTTTGCACCTCCTATATTTCTTCGCCTCCTATTTTCAGAGTGACTGCCCCTGAAATAGTCAAAAATGCAGATTTTACACCTTGTGACGCAACTAGCTCAAAAAGTATGTGATATAAATGGTTGAAAACTTGCATGGGTTTTTATCATGATATAACCTTGCACTTCTCTTATTTTCTGGTTGGCTCCGTCCCCTATTTTTAAGGTATTGGACCCCTAATAGTAATGTTTAAAAAATGACATTTGCTTGGTATATTCTTAAAGTTGACAATGTTTCGCACTGTGTTGCAAATTTTAAACAACTTCTACCGTGCCGTTTTTTTTGTAAATTTTGTATAATTTATGGAATTTCCTCAAGCTCAAGTAGAGACAAATTTCAATGTGATGGCCACTATCTAAAACGTTTGCAGAGAATTCATTACAGCATTAATTTTGATAAAAGAAACATCAAACTATTGTTAAACAATTATAAAACACAAAATAAAACTGTAAATATCTTTTTTTTCTAGGGTGCCTTAAGTAAACAGATTTAATGAGACAGAATTCTAACATTGAAAAATTAAGGTCAAATCCTGTGGGTCTGTTTTGAATTTTTCTCACTTCATTCAAAAATAACCTTGGGGCAGAAGTAACACCTACCTTCATTTCTTCCACAATATGTAATCTAAAGAATGAAGGCAAAATAGAGAACTTTTACCGCATGTAACTCAGTATTTTTAAAGATGTCTAACTCTACCCCTCCTGATTCAGAGATAAATTCACTTTGAACAGCAAGAAATCACTTATAAAATGAAAATTTTCCACTTCTGTACAATACATCCATAATAAGTCTTGAAAGAAGTAAAAACTTACTTCAAAAAGGAGGTACGCTATTACAAGTCCAATACCTTAATGTTATGGACCCTGAAATGGTAAAAAAAATCACATTTTCGCCTAATTATGTGCCTAGCTCAAAGAGCATTTGATGTTAATTTATGACACCTTGCTTAAGTCTTTATCATGATGTGACCTTGCACACTTGGTACTCTTCTTGAGAATCTTAGCACTTATTACAGAGTTATGGCACTTGAAATAGCCAAAAGAGTGGATTTTTTGTTTGTGATGCTCACAGCTCAAAAAAGTATATGGCCTAGAATAATGAATCCTTTTCAAAAAATGTTTGTTGAGGCTATACTCCATTAAGACTGCAAACATTTGAATTATTGCCCATTTTAGTGACAAATGTGCCAGTATGTGCGTGCGTGCGTGCGAGTGTGTGTTTGTGTGCGGTGGGGGGAGGCGGGGGGTCACACCCTGTGTCCTACAGACCCATTCTAGTTTAGTTTGGTTTTCAAATGTTAATTTAAAAAAGTGATGATTTGTTTCAAATGTTAAACTGAAAATTGAACTACAGTTCTAGTTGTTGAATAGTAGAATCAAGGAACTGCATATTACAATCTCAATATTTTGGACATAAAATGGTACAGTATACCCGAGTACACCTCTCTCTTGAAAATTTTAATAATTTTACTTTGAGTCTACCGATTTACATCATTCTTATGGCATTTTGTTTATAATGAATTGCTCCATAATGTACCGAAAACAGCATTAAAAACAACCATGGATTACGGAAGAACATACGGAGTAACATTATTTATTGAACGCCCCTCGTATAATATTTTTCTAAGAAACTGTTGCCAATAAACTAGACTGCCTTTTTTATTCAGCCTGATTTAATACCAATCTGCTAAATGTTTTGATACCATATATGCTTAAATCACAAAGAATTGGCAGTAGAGCATGTTTCATAGCTTTTTTAAACTTGCTTTCTGATTTGTAGGTGTTCAGCACTATGGAGGATATTTTGCTTTTATAGTAATCACCCTCTTTACTGAACTCTTAGTTGTCGTGAAAGTAAGTCTCAAAATCGAATGCTGTGTTAAAACCTTCTTCATCCCTTGCTGTGCTCGGATTTGGGAATGCTTCGTTTGTTGTGGAAATTGTTGGTACGTTATGGCTGGAATCAGTGGTGAGTATTTTTTAATTCAAAAGGTCAGTTTCTTTCATTACCTTATTGCCTTTTGATATTTAAAAGCTGAACAAAGTAAGAGCTGTCAGTTGTCAACAACGAAGCATTTTCACTTAAAAAGTTTGATATGCAAACATAGACAAAAACCAATACAAAAAACAGTTAAAAATGAAACTATGTGATAATTAATGAGATGACACACACGACAAAATATACGAATAAGGACCATTCCTTTGTGAATAAACAAAGCAGAGTTGTACGACCTATGTCTTTCATGTAAAAACATTACAATGAGCATGTGAAATTTAAATCAGTTATCACTATTGGTTACTGACATATCAGCGTATTTATATAAAACCTTACATATACTTTCTGAGTAGAAAAAGGGGCATTAAAATGCAAAACAGAATTAGGAAATCTGCACGTTGTATGTCTGATCATCACAGTGGACACATATTTGAAGTTTAAATCCATTCTTACTAATGGTTGTTGAGATACTAGCTTACATACAGCAATTTAATAGAAAATGTTAACCTAATAAAGAAGGAAAACTTTGTAAATAAAAGCTGCCGTTGGACAGCAACGCTCGGCTTTTCAACAGCTTTGTAAATTGAATGAATATACAAGTCGAAAAAGGGGTATAATTTATAGACAGTTGTAGGAACCGTGCAATGTTAGTCAGATTATCATAGTCAGTCAGTAAGTGTGTGAAGCTTCAATCCATTATCATTGTGGTTATACTATAACCTAGCTCCATTAGTTCTACCTATTCTTTGAATATTCAATCTACAAAGAAATTTAACGTCATGCACTACATGTCAGGTCTTCGTAATGAACGAGTGTGTGAAGTTTCAGTTCATTCCAACTAATGTTTACTAAGCTTACACACAAATTTTCCTTGTTTGGAAAAGATTCATACCTCTATGAGTGCGACAGCTCTACATATTTTTCGAATAGTCCACTTAAAAGTAAACAAATAAATTCAAGATCAAATACTTTATTTCACCATAATTATATATGCTTCCATTTTCAAGATAAAATTCAAAACGAATAAATCTTTAAGTAAAAAAAAAAAAAAAAAAAAAAGAGAGACGTTATGTCAACGAATGTTTAACTGTCAATAAATTATTTTACACACGCATTTGAAATATCTAAAGCCTACTTCTATAAAAGACTATGAGAATTAAGGGTTTTTATACACAGTTTAGGTAATCTTAAGTGCAAGCGAAATGCATGTCAGGGACGTAGCTTGGATTAAATGAATGTGTAGATCAAATTAGTCATCACCCCCCTACCACGAAAATTGTTTCGTCCTAGAGTGTCGGAGGTGTGTTTTGGAGTCTCATTTGAACAATTAAGAATGTTTCTTAGACCATATAAATCATTACATTTTACTTTTTACTTACATTTATGTCTCATGACTGGAATAAATGTGACTTTAATTGAACGTTGATTTATTACTGTGATTTAAAACACCGTCTGATTGCTATTATTACTAAAACCCGGACCGCAGTTACCTTAGTGCCTACCGTACATTTTCCACTTGACGTTTGACTTGTTTTCTGCAATAACACTAATAGCTGAATTAAATATATGTTTTGCCTTTATTCTTAAACAACTGAATATATTTTAACCCTATAGCAGTACTTTAACCCTCGAGCAAAATTTGTATACCTTAAAAAAAATAAAAAACAAAACAAAAAACAAAACAAAAAACAACAAAAAACTAGCGACATTAAGTTTCATCACAGTAAAAAATAAATGTGTAAAGTTCCAAGGTCTGAATGCGTTATCAGTCAACGTCACAGTACCAATAATACAATGTCAGGTTAGAAAAAAACCCCTAGTTTTCTGCATTTCTTTGACGCAAACACGTTAATCACTTGGTTATGCCCTTATGTACATGGATCAGGGCTAACGATGACAGCCTGTCAGACGCCATTGTTGTTCGCAAATAGTTCTTTATTCATTTCGTTCCACTAAATGACCTTTCGCTTGTGGCAAACGTCGGCGGTGTGGTCAAAATGACCCGATGATGGTACAAAAGAAAGGATACAAGTCCTTGCACGTCTGCTGAAGATTGTCTTTGAGATTGAAAGCCTTAATGTCTGACATGCTCCATCTGACTCTCTATCTATAACTTGAATGTCTCATATGTGTTTGAGGAAGGTCGGTAGCAAAGGTGGCATATATTGTCGGTAGCATATCATACCGCAAGTCAGCCAGTTTGGAAGGCAATAAGTGTTGCGCACAGTACCTATGTTCATTACCCGGGATGCGATTTTCCATTTCCTGCAGTAAATGGTCCTGGAAGACATTATATAAAGTGACCCTGTTGTAATAGGACAACGTTTGGATCTCAGGGTTTGCTCTGTTCTGCTGTCGGCCAGCTTTCCTCGGCATAAATGGTTAATTGTCAAATTTGGCGCCAACATCTACGGCCTTGTCGTACAGAACATCTAAACATACTAGTCAGCCCTTTCATCGTTGCACAACTAAATAACAGCGCATGTTTCACTCACACCGTGCAACAAATTGATGTCCTGCTTTTGAAAAAGTTTGATCAAGGGAACGGTGCTATTCAGAATGTGTTCCGCCACAAATAGCGCGATGATAAACTCAAAGCGCAATGTGGTCGCAAGATATTGTCCCGCCTTTTCGCCGCCATCTGCCTGCAAGGTCACCAGTGCGTGAACCGCTATTGTACAGGGAACGCATTCTTGAACGTTTCAAGAGCATCTGTCCGATTAGATCAACGTATTGCACACAGCGCGCCAGTTCATTTCGTCTTGCGTAGCAACATCCCGCAACAGCTCGTCCTGGAATTCAAACAACCGTTTTGCTGAATAATCAAAGAGGAAACTTATGTCTTGAACAGTTGACAATTCATGGTTCGCACACATGGAATATTAGAACTATGGACCAAAGACAGATTCAAAAAATGTGTTTTACAATGCACGTAATTTGCATGTGGCAAACGTTCACGCATAAGTGAAGTCCCTAAAATTTCCCAGACATGTTAGACGCACCGTCATAGCTCAGTTCTGATTTTCAATATATCGAGATTGGCTTCTTGTAAGAACTCCACTATGTTTGTGCAAAGTCCGACTCCTTTTGCAGACTCACACTGGACGAATCCAAGAAATTCTTCACTGACTGCGCAACTCCCATCGACGAAACATATGCAAAAAGACCGTTGTTCTTTTGCAGATTTGTCTTTTGCTTAATCAAAGATGATGGCGTGATAGGGACACGACCGACAGCCTTACAAATGTTGTGTCTTTACCTGGTTTGCGCAAATACCAATCAATTCATTTTGGATTTCTAGTGAATTTTATTTACTGTTATATTGTACGTTGTCTAAATGATTTGCTAGGACTTGGTCGTTTTGTGATAATCCAATGTATGCATACTTCATACCAAGTATTATAAGTTTAATCCAGATCACTGCTGAATGTTAAATGAAATAGAGATCTACACCCAAACAGAAAATATCCAGTATATTATGTCCCTTTGATGTTTCTGCTCTCCCTGTTACATTTCCTTGATCAAAAATTTCTTTTATACGAAAATATCAAAATATCAAATACTCATAACTATACGCTTTTGGATAAAATATTATCAATATATCTATTTTTGAGAAATAAATGGATAATTTCCTGCATTTCAAAGCTTTTTTAACTTCATACCTTTGACTTGAAAAAAATAAGTACCATCTAGTATCCATCAAGTATATGTTACATCCGTGAAAGACGGGTAGACTGTGGGAGCATTATGTAACATTATGACAAATATGAAGTGTCACAACGTAACAGAGACTTTCAATAAATAACATTTATAAATGGTTGCTACATTGAATTCAAAAGCAGTTTCGTTTTTCAAACACCTTGTATACATAAACTGACATTTTCAGTTTTAATCAGGTCCATAACATTGATAAAATTAGGATGAAAGCAATTGTATCTTCTAATGTACTGCCTTTAATAAGTATATAGAGAGCTTTCGATAACAAAATGGTAAATTCTTCCTTCAGTATATAACAAAATAAACATTTACTTTGATCTAAAGAGACGCTTACAGGTTTTTCTGTTTCTAGCCTATGAAATGACATTCCTAATCGAGACAAAAAGTTATTTATGTTTTTCAACAATGACGTCGTTCAAATATTTCTAAAAAGTAATACGAGCAATTATTCTGTGAAATAAAGCCCGAGAGGATCCCCGGTTTTTGTTTAAATATGTCATAAAGACTATCTTCAAGGTTTGTAAGAATACATTATTGTCACCAACTCCTTGGTTTAACCACATCTCATAAAAACCTAACGTTGACCAATAACTTTTTAACACTATATACCCAATTAATATGGTTAGGAGGTCAGATCATTTTAAGAGAACATACATGTTGTGCATGCTTTAACTCTTCACACTAACGCAATTATACCAGTATTTTATAGTACGTAATATCTGTGTAATACATGCCATGCTTCCATTTTCTCCATATACAAACAAACTTTAACACTTTTACATCACAAACTGGTGCCGGATAGCTGCTTTTTGGAGGCGGACGAATTCTAAGAACATTCGCGCAGTATTTGTATAAGAAGCTTTATTTTCTGACATTCGAATACAAAACCCGTCTTTTTTGGAGAGCTAGGGTAAGCTCTATCTCTATTAGTTTGTTTCCTTTGTTACTTCTCTTAAAGTCAACCACTCTAATATCTCGGCCATAAAAAAGTTTTGACATTGTCCTGTGTAGTCGTTTTCAAAGGCTGTATTATCTTTATATATATTGTTTTAAGTGACAAGTTTATCAATAAAGTTCATTTTTGTAAATAATAATGATGACATCAGATTATTGTTTCTACAGAACACTGTGTTCATGAATAGAAGGAGAATTTTAAACAAATAAACAGTATCCCGATTATCAAGTCTATACGTGCATTGCTTAAAAATCTCATATTCTAATCACTTTTCATATATATGTAAGTGTGCCCATATAGCTATGTGTATGTACACATTGATATTTGCGACAGCAATAGTAACATAGAAGTTATACATAGACAAACACACATACAAGGAGTTGCTAAAACAAGTTAGAAAATTAAATGAAACTGAGACTATTTATTATTCTTATATTGATTTCAGTTGTTTTCAATTTACTTGGGATTATAATCGTGTGCATGGGAGTTCCATTCAGTGATATGATATACTACATTATCGGCTTCAGACTTGGATTTGGAAATCTACTATTTGGGTTTATCAAGGTAAGAATACTATTGAAAATCATTTAGATTCAGTATGCTTTTATATTTTGTTGGTCCAAGCATACAGCAATCTGATACAATCATTGCCAGCTTTCATAACCAAATCGCTGGCTTATCAATGAAATTGTCTCCCTTGAAAATACGCTATCGACGTTATCGATTTCTCTATCTGATTGATTTTGCTACTATAGAGATATATAGGAAATATCTTTTTAATTTGTAATAACGTTTTCATTTTTAAGCCACATAACTTATCCACATATGAGCACAAACTTTAATCTTTCATTATTATAATGATGTAAAACGTTTTGTGATTTAATAGCATCTTAATGCTTCCCTACTCGTTATAAAATTGATACTATCACTCCCTATTCCCACAATGGAAAACACGAGGGAAAGGGCCATTTTTTCATAAATGACCGTTTGTCAAATAGAAATTTCGTACATTTATAATTTCAGTACAAAATTTATCCACATATGTGCACAAACTATAAAGTATGAAGATTTTAATGGTGTTTTTAACAACGAAATTATCATGATCTTAATGCTTCCCTGATCAATTTAAATCAGTCATGCTTTAGCAAAAAACGTTTTCTGGCCATTCAGTAGACTTGCGAAACGCGTATTACATAGCTAGACCTATTACATTTATTTAATATACCGATGGTCGATGTTTGTTTTTTTCTGTTGTTCTTTTATAATTTTCATCTAAAACTTTTATATTCTTTTTAATGAATTATTTAATTTCTTTATTTTCTGCTAAGTTTAATAATTAACGAGACAAGTACAGGTGCAACCAACTACCGATTTATTAACTGAGCAAAACTTTCACGCGTATGTTCTATTTATATATTTTACTAGATGCTTTAAGGGAATATGTTTTGAGAACACAGCGTACTTTTAAACCAGTGTCTATTACGATCTACGGGAAACCACAAAACCACATTCGCTTTTTGGAGATTCTACTAAAGCTGTGAGATAATCACCGAATTTTTGGATAAAAATATAATCGGCTAAATTAAAGAAAACGTCTGTTACACAACACTGTGCTTCTCGATATTTTTCTAACACGTTTCTGATATTTCACAAGAACAGAGCATGTCCAAGATATACTAAATGTCAGCACATGATAAATCCTTATGATAATCCCAATACACAATCTCCTGCAAAGGCGGCTTCTGATAACTGGTAAATTGAATACTGAATATAGCAGTTAGTTCATGAATTTATATCAATGAAAATTGTCCTTTTTGTGTTTCAGCTTACAGTTTGGACGTCTTATTCAATATATAGGCGAAGTTGTTGTCCAGACTCAGGATATTACCTTGGTTCAAGTCGAAGATTATCAGATACATATATCAAAACTACAAGAGTAACAACAGAAGTGACAAGAAGGAGAAGAGCAGATGGTACAATTATCGAGAATAGTCAGGAAGTAGGGAGAGAAAACCTTGGTTCTAGAAAAGCACAGATTATCTGTGTTTAAAAATTACTTTGTTGAAATGAGATCCAAACTTCTAGTATATATATAGCCTTATTTATAAACATTAATGAACTTGAGAGCACCCGAGTGCTGGAGGTAGCAAATACAATGTTGGCGAAATATTACCGGAGCCGTTCAGTGAATATGCGAACCAAAACTCTGAATGAGACTCGACACAAAATATTATATTAAGACAAGGGAGTTATATAGCATCTTCTCGCATATACATTTGTATTTTAACAAATCCTGCCTTTTGTAACACTTCAACTTCTATTTCTCTCTCTCGCAATCATTCAAAACATACGAGAGCATGAGACCAAATGTTTCAATAAACAATCAGATATATTCCATAAATCTAAAATGATTTTAAAAACAAGAAAACAATTTCAGCTTATTTATAATACTACTTTATTTCAATATTGTATAATATCTATGTCACCTATGCATTCTAAATAGCATATTGTGAAATACAAGCAAAATTAGTCTACAAAAATTCGCCGATTTCACATATTGAAACTACCGGTATCGTTACGAATAGGATGACACGTTGCACAAAAAGGAGATAAAGTAATGAGAAGAGTGCATGTAATTGCTCTGTTTACACACGTGCATTATTTTTCATAGAAATTTGATTACATGAAAACAAGATTTGATATAAATTAGTCTAAACTTCAGAAAAACTGAAATAATATGTTTTACAAAATCGAAAATATACTAAACATCTGTTGATTTGATATCTTTATAGAAATGTGGTCCGTTGCTATGATATGTCGCTGCTTTTGTTTCCTTAGATCTGCCTGTAAGGTTGTATATGAAAGTACAGACAAATCCTATATATTCTCTGCCTTTGTCAGTGTATTCTTCCATGGCAATGTCATCATATGGTCCCCAGGAATCAGAGGGTCTTTTTATTTCTTCCGATAACTGAAAATATTTATCAAAATCAAATCCACAGAGGAGGATGACAAACCAAAAGTATACATAAGACACCGCTTTCTTGAATAGATATGGCTTTTGTTGAGCGACCTGTGAAGTTTCCACTTTTCTCTATTTGAATACGCGGGATTACTCGAGCAATCCGATTTTCTTATCTTTTCTATGTTTTGATTGATCTCTAGAACCCTAGAAAATTGAAGCATTATCGTCTTTCCCACTTACGATCTCTATCTGAGTGTTACTGTAAATGAAATACTAATTTTCAGCACAGTTACGATCTTCTAGCATTTTTACTGATACTTGAAGTTTGAAGTGATCCCGGACATTATTTAAAACGTGACCGGGCACCTGTGTAGAACAACCAATCTGCAAGATATATTGGTGGTGAATTCAACTCCAGTCGCAGGGTGCGACTCGAATCCACACATTGACTGCATTTGTCCAAGAAGTGCCGTAAATGCTGTCGTTTTTTATTTCTTTATTTAAAAAAAAAAACAAACAAAAAAAAAACGCTTACTACGTCGTGAACTTAATAATTTTCAAAACGTGTCCAGTCAGCAACATTAGAGAATGGTGTCCACAAAATAACATTTGGAAAATTAAATCGGGTTAGTCATCATAGGTCAAAAGTGTCAGATCATTTACAATAATAACTCAATTACCGTTTTCGTGGATCTTCCTGCTAAAATCAAATTGAGCACAAGGACGACAACAATAGGTGAGACAACGAGGAAAGCCAGACACCAGCCTAGACCTTCAGCGAATGCAGGGTAACTATAGCTCCCGTATGTTGGTGGACGGTACTGAACAAAAGACAGAATCAACACTACCTGTAATAAAAGACACACTTATTAATTCCGTTTTGAAATTATTTAAAGTTTATTCTTTTACTTTATTTACAAATTTTCAAATCAATCAAGGTCCCCTTGATTGTAAAGATATTAGGCCGTCATTTTGTAATAGTTCCGCTTTTAAAACAAAGTAATAAATTTATCCGCGGATATTATTAATGTGCGTCTTAAACAGAAAGCCAAGACTTTTGCAATTATTTACCAAAGAGAAAGGTCCATGTGCGCATTTGTACATAGGCATAACATGACAAAAGTTACTTGCACGCAATACCGACAGTCGTACAGCATTCCATAAAGAAACGAATGCTGCAAAAAAATAAACAAAAAAGCTTTCTTACGTGATGATGGCAATCAATGGACAAGTTTTCTTCCGTCCTTTACTATGAAAGCAACTATCTGATAACTGATGCAACTTACCAAAAAGATACAAGGTGAAATAAACGCCCCTGATATCCGGATGAACGTTGGTAGCGGACGACCGACAATTTTTGGTTTGTGATGCTCACAGCTCAAAAAAGTATATGGCCTAGAATAATGAATCCTTTTTAAAAAATGTTTGTTGAGGCTATACCCCATTAAGACTGCAAACATTTGAATTATTGCCCCTTTTAGTGACAAATGTGCCAGTGTGTGCGTGCGTGCGTGCGAGTCTGTGTTTGTGTGGGGTGGGGGAGGCGGGGGGTCACACCCTGTGTCCTACAGACCCATTCTAGTTTAGTTTGGTTTTCAAATGTTAATGTAAAAAAGTGATGATTTGTTTCAAATGTTAAACTGAAAATTGAACTACAGTTCTAGTTGTTGAATAGTAGAATCAAGGAACTGCATATTACAGACATAAAATGGTTCAGTATACCCGAGTACACCTCTCTCTTCAAAATTTTAATAATTTTACTTTGAGTGTACCGATTTTCATCATTCTTATGGCATTTTGTTTATAATGATTTGCTCCATAATGTACCGAAAACAGCATTAAAAACAACCATGGATTACGGAAGAACATACGGAGAAACATTATTTATTGAACGCCCCTCGTATAATATTTTTCTAAGAAACTGTTGCCAATAAACTAGACTGCCTTTATTCAGCCTGATTTAATACCAATCTGCTAAATGTTTTGATACCATATATGCTTAAATCACAAAGAATTGGCAGTAGAGCATGTTTCATAGCTTTTTTAAACTTGCTTTCTGATTTGTAGGTGTTCAGCACTATGGAGGATATTTTGCTTTTATAGTATTCACCCTCTTTACTGAACTCTTAGTTGTCGTGAAAGTAAGTCTCAAAATCGAATGCTGTGTTAAAACCTTCTTCATCCCTTGCTGTGCTCGGATTAGGGAATGCTTCGTTTGTTGTGGAAATTGTTGGTACATTATGGCTGGAATCAGTGGTGAGTATGTTTTAATTCAAAAGGTCAGTTTCTTTCATTACCTTATTGCCTTTTGATATTTAAAAGCTGAACAAAGTAAGAGCTGTCAACTGTCAACAACGAAGCATTTTCACTTAAAAAGTTTGATATGAAAACATAGACAAAAACCAATACAAAAAAAACAGTTAGAAGTGAAACTCTCGTGATAATTAATGAGATGACACACACGACAAAAATATGTCGAATAAGGACCATTCCTTTGTGAATAAACAAAGCAGAGTTGTACGACCTATGTCTTTCATGTAAAAACATTACAATGAGCATGTGAAATTTAAATCAGTTATCACTATTGGTTACTGACATATCAGCGTATATACATATATAAAACCTTACCTATACTTTCTGAGTAGAAAAAGAGGCATTAAAATGCAAAACAGAATTAGGAAATTTGCCACGTTGTATGTCTGATCATCACAGTGGACACATATTTGAAGTTTAAATCCATTCTAACTAATGGTTGTTGAGATACAAGCTTACATACAGCAATTTAATAGAAAATGTTAACCTAATAAAGAAGGAAAACTTTGTAAATAAAAGCTGCCGTTGGACAACAACGCTCGGCTTTTCAACAGCTTTGTAAATTGAATGAATATGCAAGTCGAAAAAGGGGCATAATTTATAGACAGTTATAGGAACCGTGCAATGTAAGTCAGATTATCATAGTAAGTGTGTGAAGTTTCAATCCATTATCATTGTGGTCATACCATAACCTAGCTCCATTAGCTCTACCTATTCTTTGAATAGTCGATCTACAAAGAAATTTAACGTCATGCACTACATGCCAGGTCCTCGCAATGAACGAGTGTGTGAAGTTTCAGTTCATTCCAACTAATGTTTACTAAGCTTAAGCTTACACACAAAATTTCCTTGATTGGAAAAGATTCATACCTCTGTGAGTGCGACAGCTCTACATATTTTTAGAATAGTCCACTTAAAAGTAAACAAATAAATTCAAGATCAAATACTTTATTTCACCATAATTATGTATGCTTCCATTTTCAAGATAAAATTCAAAACGAATAAATCTTTAAGTGCTTTGCACTTCAAAAAAATAAACAAAAAACTTTATGTCAACGAATGTTTAACTGTCAATAAATTATTTTACACACGCATTTGAAATATTTAAAGCCTACTTCTATAAAAGACTGTGAGAATTAAGGGTTTTTATACACAGTTTAGGTAATTTTAAGTGTAAACGAAATGCATGTCAGGGACGTAGCTTGGATTAAATGAATGTGTAGACTAAATTCGTCACCCCCCACCCACTACCACGAAAATTGTTTGGTCCTAGAGTGTCGGAGGTGTGTTTTGGAGTCTCATTTGAACAATTAAGAATGTTTCTTAGACCATATAAATCATTACATTTTACTTTTTACTTACATTTATGTCTCATGACTGGAATAAATGTGACTTTAATTGAACGTTGATTTATTACTGTGAATTAAAACACTGTCTGATTGCTATTATTACTAAAACCCGGACCGCAGTTACCTTAGTGCCTACCGTACATTTTCCACTTGACGTTTGACTTGTTTTCTGCAATAACACTAATAACTGAATTAAATATATGTTTTGCCTTTATTCTTAAACAACTGAATATATTTTAACCCTATAGCAGTACTTTGACCCTCGAGCAAAATTTGTATACCTTAAAAAAAATAAAAAACACAAAAAACAAAACAAAAAACAAAACAAAAAACAACAAAAAACTAGCGACATTAAGTTTCATCACAGTAAAAAATAAATGTGTAAAGTTCCAAGGTCTGAATGCGTTATCAGTCAACGTCACAGTACCAATAATACAATGTCAGGTTAGAAAATAACCTAGTTTTCTGCATTTCTTTGACGCAAACACGTTAATCACTTGGTTATGCCCTTATGTACATGGATCAGGGCTAACGATGACAGCCTGTACGCCATTGTTGTTCGCAAATAGTTCTTTATTCATTTCGTTCCACTAAATGACCTTTCGCTTGTGGCAAACGTCGGCGGTGTGGTCAAAATGACCCGATGATGGTACAAAAGAAAGGATACAAGTCCTTGCACGTCTGCTGAAGATTGTCTTTGAGTCTGAAAGCCTTAATGTCTGACATGCTCCATCTGACTCTCCATCTATAACTTGAATGTCTCATATGTGTTTGGGAGGAAGGTCGGTAGCAAGGCGGCGATATATTGTCGGTAGCTATCATACCGGCAAGTCAGCCAGTTTGGAAGGCAATAAGTGTTGCGCACAGTACTATGTTCATTACCGGATGCGAGTTTCCATTTCCTGCAGTAAATGGTCCTGGAAGACATTATATAAAGTGACCCTGTTGTAGTAGGACAACGTTTGGATCTCAGGGTTTGCCTGTTCTGCTGTCGGCCAGCTTCCTCGCATAATGGTTAATTGTCAAATTTGGCGCCAACATCACGGCCTTGTCGTACGAACATCTAAACATACTGTCAGCCCTTTCATCGTTGCACAAACTAAATAACAGCGCATGTTTCACTCACCACCGTGCAACAAATTGATGTCCTGCTTTTGAAAAAGTTTGATCAAGGGAACGGTGCTATTCAGAATGTGTTCCGCCACAAATAGCGCGATGATAAACTCAAAGCGCAATGTGGTCGCAAGATATTGTCCCGCCTTTTCGCCGCCATCTGCCTGCAAGGTCACCAGTGCGTGAACCGCTATTGTACAGGGAACGCATTCTTGAACGTTTCAAGAGCATCTGTCCGATTAGATCAACGTATTGCACACAGCGCGCCAGTTCATTTCGTCTTGCGTAGCAACATCCCGCAACAGCTCGTCCTGGAATGCAAACAACCGTTTTGCTGAATAATCAAAGAGGAAACTTATGTCTTGAACAGTTGACAATTCATGGTTCGCACACATGGAATATTAGAACTATGGACCAAAGACAGATTCAAAAATGTGTTTTACAATGCACGTAATTTGCATGTGGCAAACGTTCACGCATAAGTGAAGTCCCCGAAATTTCCCAGACATGTTAGACGCACCGTCATAGCACTCAGCTCTGATCTTCAATATATCGAGATTGGCTTCTTCCAAGAACTCCACTATATTTGCGCAAAGTGCAACTCCTTTGATAGACTCACACTCGACGAATCCAAGAAATTCTTCTCGGACTGCACAACTCCCATCGACGAAACGCACGCAAAAAGACAGTTGTTTTTTTGCAGTTTTGTCTTTTGCTTAATCAAACATGATGGCGTGATAGGGACACGACCGACAGCCTTACAAATGTTGTGTCTTTACCTGGTTTGCGCAAATACCAATCAATTCATTTTGGATTTCTAGTGAATTGTATTTACTGTTATATTGTACGTTGTCTAAATGATTTGCTAGGACTTGGTCGTTTTGTGATAATCCAATGTATGCATACTTCATACCAAGTATTATAAGTTTAATCCAGATCACTGCTGAATGTTAAATGAAATAGAGATCTACACCCAAACAGAAAATATCCAGTATATTATGTCCCTTTGAGTGTTCTGCTCTCCCTGTTACATTTCCTTGATCAAAAATTTCTTTTATACGAAAATATCAAAATATCAATACTCATAACTATACGTTTTGGATAAAAATATTATCAATATATCTATTTTTGAGAAATAAATGGATAATTTCCTGCATTTCAAAGCTTTTTAACTTCATACCTTTGACTTGAAAAAAATAAGTACCATCTAGTATCCATCAAGTATATGTTACATCGTGAAAGACGGGTAGACTGTGGGAGCATTATGTAACATTATGACAATATGAAGTGTTACAACGTAACAGAGACTTTCAATAAATAACATTTATAAAAGGTTGCTACATGAATTCAAAAGCAGTTTCGTTTTTCAAACACCTTGTTTACACAAACTGACATTTTCAGTTTAACAGGTCCATAACATTGATAAAATTAGGATGAAAGCAATTGTATTTCTAATGTACTGTCTTTAATAAGTATATAGAGAGTTTTCGATAAACAAAATGGTAAATTCTTCCTTCGGTATATAACAAAATAACATTGGCTTTGATCTAAAGAGACGCTTACATGTTTTTCTATTTCTAGCCTATAAATGACATTCCTAATCGAGACAAAAAGTTATTTATGTTTTTAACAATAACGTCGTTCAAATATTTCTAAAAGTAATACGAGCAATTATTCTGTGAAATAAAGCCCGAGAGGATCCCCGGTTTTTGGTTTAAATATGTCATAAAGACTATCTTCAAGGTTTGTAAGAATACATTATTGTCACCAACTCCTTGGTTTAACCATATCTCATAAAAACCTAACGTTGACCAATAACTTTTTAACACTATATACCCAATTAATATGGTTAGGAGGTCAGATCATTTTAAGAGAACATACATGTTGTGCTTGCTTTAACTCTCACACTAACGCAATTATACCAGTATTTTATAGAACATAATATCTGTGTAATACATGCCATGCTTTCATTTTCTCCATATACAAACAAACTTTAACACTTTTACATCACAAACTGGTGCCGGATAGCTGCTTTTTGGAGGCGGACGAATTCTAAGAACATTCGCGCAGTATTTGTATAAGAAACTTTATTTTCTGACATTCGAATACAAAACCCGTCTTTTTTGGAGAGCTAGGGTAAGCTCTATCTCTATTAGTTTGTTTCCTTTGTTACTTCTCTTAAAGTCAACCACTCTAAATCTCGGCCATAAAAAAGTTTTGACATTGTCCTGTGTAGTCGTTTTCAAAGACTGTATTATCTTTATATATATTGTTTTAAGTGACAAGTTTATCAATAAAGTTCATTTTTGTAAATAATAATGATGACATCAGACTATTGTTTCTACAGAAACTGTGTTCATGAATAGAAGGAGAATTTTAAACAAATAAACAGTATCCCGATTATCAAGTCTATACGTGCATTGCTTAAAAATCTCATATTCTAATCACTTTTCATATATATGTAAGTGTGCCCATATAGCTATGTGTATGTACACATTGATATTTGCGACAGCAATAGTAACATAGAAGTTATACACAGACAAACACACATACATGGAGTTGCTAAAACAAGTTAGAAAATTAAATGAAACTGAGACTATTTATTATTCTTATATTGATTTCAGTTGTTTTCAATTTACTTGGGATTATAATCGTGTGCATGGGAGTTCCATTCAGTGATATGATATACTACATTATCGGCTTCAGACTTGGATTTGGAAATCTACTATTTGGGTTTATCAAGGTAAGAATACTATTGAAAATCATTTAGATTCAGTATGCTTTTATATTTTATTGGTCCAAGCATACAGCAATCTGATACAATCATTGCCAGCTTTCATAACCAAATCGCTGGCTTATCAATGAAATTGTCTCCGTTGAAAATACGCTATCGACGTTATCGATTTCTCTATCTGATTGATTTTGCTACTATAGAGAAATATAGGAAAATATCTTTTTAATTTGTAATAACGTTTTCATTTTTTAAGCCACATAACTTATCCACATATGAGCACAAACTTTAATCTTTCATTATTATAATGATGTAAAACGTTTTGTGATTTAATAGCATCTTAATGCTTCCCTACTCGTTATAAAATTGATACTATCACTCCTATTCCCACAATGGAAAACACGAGGGAAAGGGCCATTTTTTCATAAATGACCGTTTGTCAAATAGAAATTCGTACATTTATAATATCAGTACAAAAATTTATCCACATATGTGCACAAACTAGAAGTATGAAGATTTTAATGGTGTTTTTTAACAACGAAATTATCATGATCTTAATGCTGCCTGATCAATTTAAATCAGTCATTGTTTAGCAAAAAACGTTTTTGGCCATTCAGTAGACTTGCGAAACGCGTATTACATAGCTAGACCTATTACATTTATTTAATATACCGATGGTCGATGTTTGTTTTTTTCTGTTGTTCTTTTATAATTTTCATCTAAAACTTTTATATTCTTTTAATGAATTATTTAATTTCTTTATTTTCTGCTAAGTTTAATAATTAACGAGACAAGTACAGGTGCAAACAACTACCGATTTATTAACTGAGCAAAACTTTCACGCGTATGTTCTATTTATATATTACTAGATGCTTAAGGGAATATGTTTTGAGAACACAGCGTACTTTTAAACCAGTGTCTATTACGATCTGCGGGAAACCACAAAACCACATTCGCTTTTTGGAGATTCTACTAAAGGTGTGAGATAAGCACCAAATTTTTTGAATAATAATATGATCGGCTAAATTAAAGAAAACGTCTGTTACACAACACTGTGCTTCTCGATATTTTTCTAACACGTTTCTGATATTTCACAAGAACAGAGCATATCCAAGATATACTAAATGTCAGCACATGATAAATCCTTATGATAATCCCAATACACAATCTCCTGCAAAGGCGGCTTCTGACAATTGGTAAATTGAATACTGAATATAGCAGTTAGTTCATGAATTTATATCAATGAAAATTGTCCTTTTTGTGTTTCAGCTTACAGTTTGGACGTCTTAATCAATATATAGGCGAAGTTGTTGTCCAGACTCAGGATATTACCTTGGTTCAAGTCGAAGATTATCAGATACATATATCAAAACTCAAGAGTAACAACAAAGTGACAAGAAGGAGAGAGCAGATGGTACAATTATCGAGAATAGTCAGGATAGTAGGAGAGAAAACCTTGGTTCTAGAAAAGCACAGATTATCTGTGTTTAAAAATTACTTTGTTGAAATGAGATCCAACTTCTAGTATATATATAGCCTTATTTATAAACATTAATGAACTTGAGAGCACCGGAGTGCTGGAGGTAACAAATACAATGTTGGCGAAATATTACCGGAGTCGTTCAGTGAATATGCGAACCAAAGCTCTGAATGAGACTCGACACAAAATATTATATTAAGACAAGGGAGTTATATAGCATCTTCTCGTATATACATTTGTATTTTGACAAATCCTGCCTTTTGTGACACTTCAACTTCTATTTCTCTCTCTCGCAATAATTCAAAACATACGAGAGCATGAGACCAAATGTTTCAATGTACAATCAGATATATCCATAAATCTAAAATGTTTTAAAAACAAGAAAACAATTTCAGCTTATTTATAATACTACTTTATTTCAATATTTTATAATATCAATGTCACCTATGCATTCTAAATAGCATATTGTGAAATACAAGCAAAATTAGTCTACAAAAAATTCGCCGATTTCACATATTGAAACTACCGGTATCGTTACGAATAGGATGACACGTTGCACAAAACGGAGATAAAGTATATGAGAAGAGTGCATGTAATTGCTCTGTTTACACACGTGCCATTATTTTTCATAGAAATTTGATTACATGAGAAAACAAGATTTGATATAAATTAGTCTAAACTTCAGAAAAAACTGAAATAATATGTTTTACAAAATCGAAAATTACTAACATCTGTTGATTGATATCTTTATAGAAATGTGGTTCGTTGCTATGATATGTCGCTGCTTTTGTTTCCTTAGATCTGCCTGTAAGGTTGTATATGAAAGTACAGACAAATCCTATATTCTCTGCCTTGTCAGTGTATTCTTCCATGGCAATGTCATCATATGGTCCCAGAATCGAGTGTCTTTTTATTTCTTCCGATAACTGAAAATATTTATCAAAATCAAATCCACAGAGGAGGATGACAAACCAAAAGTATACATAAGACACCGCTTTCTTGAATAGATATGGCTTTTGTGACGACCTGTGAAGTTTCCACTTTTCTCTATTTGAATACGCGGGATTACTCGAGCAATCCATTTTCTTATCTTTTCTATGTTTTGATTGATCTCTAGAACCCTAGAAAATTGAAGCATTATCGTCTTTCCCACTTACGATCTCTATCTGAGTGTTACTGTAAATGAAATACTAATTTTCAGCACAGTTACGATCTTCTAGCATTTTTACTGATACTTGAAGTTTGAAGTGATCCCGGACATTATTTAAAACGTGACCGGGCACCTGTGTAGAACAACCAATCTTCTGCAAGATATATTGGTGGTGAATTCGACTTCAGCCGCAGAGTGCGACTCGAATCCACACATTGACTGCATTTGTCCAAGAAGTGCTATAAATGCTGTCGTTTTTTATTTCTTTATTAAAAAAAAAAACAAAAAAACAAAAAAAAAAAAAAAAAAACCGCTTACTAAGTCGTGAACTTAATAATTTCCAAAACGTGTCCAGTCAGCAACATTAGAGAATGGTGTCCACAAAATAACATTTGGAAAATTAAATCGGGTTAGTCATCATAGGTCAAAAGTGTCAGATCATTTACAATAATAACTCAATTACCGTTTTCGTGGATCTTCCTGCTATAATCAAATTGAGCACAAGGACGACAACAATGGGTGAGACAACGAGGAAAGCCAGACACCAGCCTAGACCTTCAGCGAATGCAGGGTAACTATAGCTCCCGTATGTTGGTGGACGGTACTGAACAAAAGACAGAATCAGCACTACCTGTAATAAAAGACACACGTATTAATTCCGTTTAGAAATTATTTAAAGTTTATTCTTTTACTTTATTTACAAACTTTCAATACAATCAAGGTCCCCTTGATTGTAAAGATATTGGGCCATCATTTTGTAATAGTTTTGCTTTTAAAACAAAGTAATAAATTTATCCGCGGATATTATTAAAGTGCGTCTTAAATAGAAAACCAAGACTTTGCAATTATTTACCAAAGAGCAAGGTCCATTTGTACATAGGCATAACATGACAAAAAATACTTGCACGCAATATCGACGGTCGTACAGCATTCCATAAAGAAACGAATACTGCAAAAAATAAACAAAAAAAACTTTCTTACGTGATGATGGCAATCAACGGACAAGTTATCTTCCGCCCTTTACTAAGATAGTAACTATATGATAACTGATGCAACTAACCAAAAAGATACAAGGTGAAATAAATGCGCCTGATATCCGGATGAACGTTGGTAGCGGACGACCGACCATTATCTCAATATCCTTGCTCAAACGTTCAGTACCTGATGACAGATCAGAACATTTTGTAAGATGTAGAGACAAAGAAATAGAGTTGATACTTTCTATACAGGTGCCTTAAAGAGCCTTTAACCTCAGAAAAATCACAACAGAAATCCATTTCAGAACGGTTCTATTCTTAATGACGTAACGTCAAAAGTTGCTACCAATTATTCTAATAGGCTGTGACTAAAAACAGAGTTGGTGCGCCTGTGATATATTACAGACTCCGGTATATACCGGATTAACTAAATTTGAACGAAAACATCTTAAATGTATATATTTTGTAACCATGGTGATACTAACCCTAATCTTTAGTCAGTATATTATGCATACTATACACTAAATGCGTGTGGACATGCAAAAAAAAAGAGTAATTTTGCATGCCCTCCAATTGATAATAATTCTGCGCATGCGCAGAAACGGCTGCACCAACTCTGCAATGAGTAACATTCATTCTAATATGACTAACAATGCTTTGATCATCACAACGATATTATGTTGACGTCACAGATCAGAACAATTTGTAACATGGAAAGACAAAGAAATAGGTTTGCATACTTTCTATTTGAATGTTGAAATACACGTGCGTTAAAAAGACTTTAACCTCAGAAAAATGACAACAAAAACCCATTCCAGAACGGTTACATTTTTACTGTTCTTTTCTAACTCACATACATGGAGAAGAAACTATGTGCTTATGTTTTCGCGCATAAAACGCAAGGGGTCCGTCGGCAAGACCTACGAAATCCCGGGAATTTTGAATTTCTCTATTGATTACTTTTATAGAACAAAAGAAATGTGTGTGTTTGGTTTACTTACCATAGACCCAGGTAAACACGACACATTCTATGAAGCAAACAAACAGTAGTGTCCAGGCAGCAGCATACCAGTCTAACAGTTGGAAAAGATACATTCCTCCCTGTTAACAGAAGAATGAAAATGGTCAACTTTCACTTTAAAATTTGAAGTATTAAGATAGTAATGATAGGCTGTCGATTTTGATAACTACACACTCGATCTAGTTACAGTATAAAAATAACCTGTCACATGACAGTCTAAGAATAACCTGTCAAATGAATTTAAGGAAACAAGAATGCGGATTGCCTGGTTCTTGAATGTTTAATGCTTTAATTTGGCCGGATGGTTATAAATCAAAATACGAGTTTACAGTCCCGTTTCAATAAACCATCCGCTTTCTGTCTTTCATTGCCTTTATTTGCCCACTTTAATGTAATTTTGTAGCTTGATGCGATGCATTTCGTGTTCTAGGAAATGTTCCGAGTTATAGATTTGCGATGTGATCTGGCAATATCTCCCACATTACATTATTCATGGTTATAGAAATTACAGTCATTTTGAAACGAAAAATTGAAGGAAGAAAAGGATATGGCTGTTTTCTAAGCATACAAGGCAGAATAATGAAAATTATATATAGAAGTTATAGATGAATAGATTGCTCTACAGAATGATGGGACACCGTCTTATGACATACGCAGCTGTGTAACATCTTTTTAACCGCACTTCTTTTTCTTGAATGTATTTAAGGTAGAATCCTTACCCTCGTGCAAAATGGAATAGTTAGGAGAAAGAAGCCGGCGTTGATAAAGGCAATCATAAAAAGTCTTCTTGTACCTTTGAACCATTTTGGGAACATATCTTCCAAGCAGCTCATGACCGTTTCTGTGGATAACACCTGTAAAATGAACCAGTATCAATAAAAGTGTACATTATGCTCTAAATAGGTAAGTATCTTGCCAAATGTATGTTCTAATATCAACCTATTGTAATTATTTTTATACATGAGAGTAAAGATGTGTTAACAAGATAACATGCTGTTAACGTTAGCAATTCTATTTATACATTCACGCTCCTATGCAAAAAGCAAATTACATATCAGCCCTATTAAAACAAAAAAAAAAAGAAAATGACACGGTATATGAATTAAATTTGCATT
>NW_026459078.1:0-59482 GCF_021730395.1 Mercenaria mercenaria
GATCTGTATGAAAGTTGGTCTGAATGTTCATCTTGATGATATCTAAGTCAAGTTTGAAACTGGGTCATGTTTGGTCAAAAACTAGGTCAGTAGGTCTTAAAATAGAAAAACCTTGTGACCTCTCTAGAGGCCATACTTTTGAATGGATCTTCATAAAATTGGTCAGAAAGTTCATCTTGATGATATCTAGTTCAAGTTCGAAAGTGGGTCACGTGCCATCAATAACTAGGTCAGTAGGTCAAATGATATAAAAACCTTGTGACCTCTCTAGACGCCATATTTTTCATGGGATCTGTATGAAAGTTGGTCCGAATGTTCATCTTGATGATATCTAGGCAAGTTCGAAACTGGGTCAACTGCGGTCAAAAACTAGGTCAGTAGGTCTAAAAATAAAAAAAAACATTGTGACCTCTCTAGAGGCCATACTTTTGAATGGATCTTCATAAAAATTGGTCAGAATGTTCACCTTGATGATATCTAGGTCAAGTTCGAAAGTGGGTCACGTGCCTTCAATAACTAGGTCAGTAGGTCAAGTAATAAAAAATCCTTGTGACCTCTCTAGAGGCCATATTTTTCATGGGATCTGTATGAAAGTTGGTCTGAATGTTCATCTTAATAATATCTAAATCAAGTTCGAAACTGGGTCAACTGTGGTCAAAAACTAGGTCAATAGGTCTAAAAATAGAAAAACTTTGTGACCTCTCTAGAGGCCATACTTCCGAATGGATCTTCATGAAATTAGGTCAGAATGTTCATCTTGATGATATCTAGGTCAAGTTCGAAACTGGGTCACGTGCCTTCAATAACTAGGTCAGTAGATCAAATAATAAAAAAACCTTGTGACCTCTCTTAAGGCCATATTTTTCATGGGATCTGTATGAAGGTTGGCCTGAATGTTCATCTTGATGATATCTAGGTCAAATTTGAAACTGGGTTAACTGAGGTCAAAAACTAGGCCAGTAGGTCTAAAATAGAAAAACCTTGTGACCTCTCTAGAGGCCATACTTTTGAATGGATCTTCATGAAAATTGGTCAGAATGTTACCTTGATGATATCTAGGTCAGATTCGAAACTGGGTCACATGCCGTCAATAACTAGGTCAGTAGGTCAAATAATTAAAAACCTTGTGACCTCTCTAGAGGCCATATTTTTCAATGGATCTTCATGAAAATTGGTCAGAATTTTTATCTTGATGATATCTAGGTCAGGTTCAAAACTGGGTCACGAGCTCAAAAACTAGGTCACTATGTCAAATAATAGAAAAAACGACGTCATACTCAGTTCAAAACTGGGTCATGTGGGGACAGGTGAGAGATTCAGGACCATCATGGTCCTCTTGTTTAATGTTCGAACACTTTATGTACTAAATTTCGTTAGTAACTCTTTCTTGCATAACAAAGTTGGTTTAAAGAGTATATCATACGGTTTTATATGAGGTAAATTTTTAAACTGCATACTTTCAGTATGGAAGAACAAAACTGGTTGAGCCAGAGTATATAGTTATACTTACGGTGGTAAAATGTTTTGAAAAAGATGTACAAAACAATCGTTGTCATAAACTTTAAAATGCAGAGACAATGGACCATTACTTCAGATTTACAAAAAAGATAAATTACTACATGTACCAAAAATACATTTACTTCCTTTTCAGTTTTTCGAGTTTTGAACTTAACAAATGCCTATTGTGTGAAATGTAGCTGTAAAACAACTATTACGCTTGTGAAAAATAAATGTTCGGAGTTAACATTATTAACGGATATAAACGTATATCGTAAAGTCGACATACAAAGTGTACTCGGGCCTAATTTGACATTTATATAATAACAAAATCTTTAAGAAGATCCTTGTATTAGTGTTACTGTGTAGCTCACTGATGGATCAAAAGAAACACAATCCATAGTAAAGAATTATAAAATAAGTTTACTGTATTCGCGATCACTTTTTATATATAGTACTGAGTACTGTGGAAAAATCAAGATCAAAACCGAGTAACAAAATTGTGTATTTGAGTAGTGGTGAGTACGAATTTCCGCTGAAAAAATGAGAATTAATTAGAGCGATAACGCCCACTGAAAATATCGATAGTGTCTTTGATATTTTTCTAATTGATATAAATTAGAATATCAACATATCAAGCCAGTTGTGAAACATGTCGGCACAAGATGAACAGAACGACGAGAGACCTCCGGACAGACCATGGTTGACAGTTTCGTTATTTCTTTCATGTTTGACAGGACTAGTGTTACAGGTGCTTAGTTTCGCATATCTGTTTCAAGGACTGTATAACAATGTACCGGCGGACAGGGCATACTGTATGAACAGTACAAACAATACGGGAAAATTGGACAATGAGACAACAGATGAACCAGAGGGTAGGTTTTCCTAACTTTAGCACTTTTCTTTAAGTAACTTGTTAACTTGTAAAAAAATGTTTTTGAATTCTAGAGGTTTTATCGCAAACGAAGAAAGCAAGCATTTCGGCACTAGTGACGTCCTTAGTGCTGTTGTTTCTGCATCGTCTTTCATATAGACGTTGCGTACGTTGTTGGCGAACATCGGAAATTTTTCAGTTTCGTTCACTTCAATGTTTCATGAAATTCGTTTTAGAAATACGGTTGTTTATCTTCTTATATCACAAGAAAGGCAAAACAATCTCCCTGTTAGTAAATATGATCGCATTTACGTCTAACAATTAGTAAAAATTTAATTCGACATAGAATCATAGAAAACAACACTAAAACGTCATGTAAGATGTAACAGAATTCACCAATGTGCATTATTTAACGGCTTGGTAAATTCATAAAATTATTTTTTTCCGTCAAATAAGAAGACTCGGTGACGTGACGTTAACTATATTTGACGTCATTGCAGTCATTTGCTGTTCAATACTTCCTATTACAAACAGGAAGCAAAAGACAGTTCCAACTGAAAACGTAAGATTTTATGTCTTTCCTCGACCGGATTTATTAAATCTTCTGTAGTTTCTTTAACTATCGTATGTTTTCTATAATATTTATTTTAACAAAAAGTACATAAATTCTACTTTTGAATTAGTAAGTTGTTGTCCTGTTTTAACTTGGATAATGGTGCTTAATATATGTATACTTTAATCTAGCCGCGATGTCACACGTGTCAAAAAATGCACAAAATAAAATTACGAAGTTGTTACGTGCCGAAATATGTACAGAAATATGTATTTGTTTGCAAATCTGCGACTACAGTCTGAATGTACATACAGTTGTCTGCAAATTGATATGCATAAGTCTAACATTGAATATAAATTAAATTTATCACATGAAAATTCCAAAATCTAGCCGAAATGTCACAACCGTGAAATTAGTGTAACGTCGACGTTATGTTTGGAAACTTAATAACGTATACGCATTAAAACTGTATCCGAACATTGCAATATAATTCACTGTCTGATAAATAATTTGATCGAATAAGCATCATTCGACATCTATATCAAAATATTTCTTTTAAATGTCGGAACGATATGATTAATGAAAACTGTAGCCCAAACACCCCAAGTAATCCCTGTAACGTCAAAGCAGTTAAAAACGATGATAGAGGCTAAACACTAACGTGAAATTAAACCGTCTTACCCATATTTGGCAAATTGTCATTATTGTCATTAGTACGCAACTGTTTTGATGTTTGGTTTATAATTATTCATCAAATCCGATCAAATACGGTGTTTTTGTGCTTCTTAGCGTTTGAACGTTGTCACCTATGAGCATTAAGTTCATGTTGTAATTTTTAAGTGGTGGAAAAAATAAGAGAAAAAATATAATGAAATACACACCATTTTTAATTGGGTTATTTTGACATACGAGCTTGTTATGCTGAATATTTATACAAAGTTATTTAAATATCTATGCATAGACGGCAAAGTTACAGACAGGACAAGTAAAGTGACCTAAATATTTGACGGATCGGGATGTTGTGCTCGACACATCATCTCCTTATTTGGAACATTTGTGACAAGTAATATTAAAATCCCTTGATGGATTACAGAGATATAGGCCTGACTGGAAAACTGTGACATATTGACGTTTGACCTCCAAGTGTGACCTTGACCTTTGACATTGTAGTCTGGGTTTTATACCTGTCAAGTCGTCTTATTATTGGGAACATTAATGCCAAATGATATTAATATCCCTTGACGGATGACAGAGTTATGGACCGGACAGGAAAAAAGTAAGTCTACTGACTTTAACCTCTAAGTATGATCTTGACCTTTCAGCTAGACATTGATATTGCTCATGACACGTCATCTGATTACGGAGAACATTTGTGCTAAGCAAGTTTTAAATCCCTCAATGGATGGCACAGTTCTGGACCGGACACGAAACAGACCCTGTTAATACCATGTTAACTTTTGACCTCCAAATGTGACATTAATTTTAAAACTAGGGTTCTTAAAGTTGTGCATAATACATCATCTTATTATGGGGAACATACTTAATCAAAATAAAAACAGGTCTATGTCGGGAATCGAACACTTCTTACCGCCTTGACCAATACACCTTGGAGGTACCCCGTTACAAACGCTTTTCAATTTTGAATGAAAACAGTAAAAACAATTAATATTCGTGTGTTTCCACAACATAACCCGTCAGTAACTAAGTTTCAAAGCCTTCATAAGAAATATAGTAATGGTTTTCAGATATCTTAAAAGTTTCTTTTTTCTTTGTTGTCCAGGAGAGGTACGTTCCAGCGCAAGTCGTTATTATTTACGTGTGTAATAAATGTGACATTGATTGCCTTTCTTTGATTGCTTTCTTTGTGATCTTGCATTCGATCGTAATTAATTTAAAAAAGCAAAAGCATGCATTAATAAAAAACATTAGGATTTTCTTTTTTTTTCTTGTGTTATTTAGGAAACAGAAGCATGATGGTATTTTCCAGAATAAAAGTAAATATAATTATACATGTACGTGTTCAAGAAAGATAGACATTCAATGCTAAATGAAGTGCAATGCCAGTTTTAACTTCAAGATCAAATATTCTGCAACTGCTTTCTTTAAAACAGCCAATATTTATTTCATAAGAGGTTCCACTCTCTAACCGATGATGTTACAAACTCTAAACGAAGACACAGGCAATCGTTACAAACTCTCATCGAAGTATTGCACCTAAACATATTATTTATACTTTAGTTAAACATACCAACACGTTTAAATTAAAAGAATTAAGCCAAAATTTTAGATTATAATCAAAGTGTGCAAAAGTTTAGTTCAGTTTATCTAGTCCCAATCAGTGACTCTAGTTACCTCCCCTGACGGTCCGTCCACAGAGTCACAAGCAACGATTATTAAAAATCGACGTAATCGAGGTATTAATCCTTCAGACATGATTGCTATAGCATAATGAAGATTAAATGGCGAAAAGAAAAATATTTCGTAATAGCAAATTTATTCTTGTGTTTGTTATTGTGTAATACGTGATAAGTCATGTCATGAGCACTTCGCAGTATCCAAGGAACATCACCCACTGTCCTATATTATCGCATTTTTCGCCATTGGTGACGTCACAGCTTTATTACGTTACTATTGGCGCATTTAATTCACCGTCATGTACCGTACCGGATAGCAGATAATGGGGAGCACGACGTCTCAGTCTAATTCTAAGTGTATTAGCGCAATATCATTTATATAGTTACAAGTATCTAAAGTTAAGTTACAACATTTGAAAACAAAACAGATCTGGGGAGAGATCTATTCATATCTATTCTCATGTGCTTGTTCCTTCATGAACACCCGGAATAAAGTTTGGTGAAAAAATCGAGCACGAGTTCAAACATTGCTAAATGCTTTAAGTTCATGCATATATTTGATAGCTGTTTTTCTGTGTTTTTATGCAGAACATGTCGAAAAAAAAAACGTTTCTGTTCACGAGATAAGTGTATTACCTACCACAAATTACAATATTTCTTTCGTTTTTAGCAAGGGTCTCGTCAGAGACACTTGCTTTGGTTAGCCTAAATCCGAAGACACTCGATGAAAGCCTTTAGATTTGAACTGCCAAAATGCGCATGAAGAAAGTAGTCCTTGGTTAACAAAAAGAAAGCAGAGGTAAGCATTTGCGATATCAGCTTGAAAATGGATTTGAAGTGATATTACTTATACAATAGAAATCACCCAAGAGAAATTTGCAGTTAAAATATTGTAATTACGGAATTGTTTTTAAAATTGTCTTTATACGTGAAAGCGACCTTCAACGAATGAAATCATGCCTATCACGCGTGGACTGTATGGGACAATGCTAGAATGTTCGTGTGGAAGCAGTTTATCGATTATTCAAAATAAATTCGACCCTTCTGGTAGAACCCAAGCCAGGTATAAAAGGCTGATCACTACCAAATAGAATGTAAGCCTCACAAGTAGTCCAATTATAAATAGTACTAATCTTTTTTCCTTTCCTAGTGCATTTTCTCGGCAGCAACGTGCTTACTTTTACCCTACCGCGTTTCAGTATGTATCACTTTGCATTCTATTGAAATCGGCATGTTCCTATCGCATGCTAGGTAAAAATGGCGGCGCAAGAATTTATTGTTTCGAAAAGAGAAATTGAAAGAAGCGAAAAGTAGTAAATTCAGCGGGTTGTATTTAACGAACTGTAGTTTTCTTATATAAAAGTTAACACCCCCTTTTCTTTTTGTTTTTCTAAAGTAGCGATCTAGTTCTTTATGGGAATATAAGTCTCTGAAAATCTGATATGCTAGAAAGTGTCGAAAACCCGTCATGAAGTAAGTGGATTTTATATGAAATAAAGAACAGCTGTATTTAGTGGTGTTCAGCCTATAAGGGACAATACATGGTATTTTCTGAAACTCCTCAAAACTGAATGGAAATGACATTAATCTATTCTTTATGATGTAAAACGGTAACAAATGGTTAAAACTTCTTAAATTTCTTGTGTTTTTTGAACTTAGATCAAATTTTCGACCAGGTGGCTCTATTTTGGTTCGTTTTAGGACCTAGTAAATGTCTTTTCTCGCATTTTAGCACTTCAATTATCTAAATATTATTGAAATTAGCATGTTTCTGAATGAAAATGACAAACATCGTAACGATTAAATGAATCTAAAATGAAAATTCCACGAATAAGGTAAAATAAATTGAAATATTGCTTGCACAGGGCTGAATTTCGAGTATTTTTGGGGATGGGGGGGGGGGGGGGTGACCTGTAATGAATTGTCCTTTCTCTATATTTTCTCAATATTTTGTACCAAAACTAAGCCGAATCATTGTAAAATAGATGTACCTTGAGAATGAATACAAATTAATGGAAAAATCAAACAAAAAAAATCTCTTATTTAGAATTAGTGAAAGATAGCAATCGCTGATTGGCTGAGTGTATATATCGATGTAAACGTCACGCGGAGCTTCCTTCTATTTTTAGATTGTTTTGTCGGCTGCTATGTAACAGTAGATCTATATAGGAGAGATCGTGTTTGTATACAAATTCTATTTTTAGAACTGATAAGACAGTGATCGGGTGGGCAGAAGCCGACCGTCCATGTTTTTTGTAAACAGTGATGTTTTTCTAACGGTCTAAACTTTCTTAAAACACAAATTACATAAATAATTTTTTGATCAATGGAAAGGTTATAAAACAAGCAATTTATTGATTACTTTTAATTGTTATTTCGAAATAAAATGGATTAATTATGAACGCTTAACTTACACTGTTTTTCTAAAGGTTGTGAAAATCACTACGCCGCTTTTAAAATTATATGTCATTTAAAACGGTTATTCATTGAAAAAAGATATTTGGATACAAAAATATGAAGATTGTTAGTATTTCAAATCTTTTTGAATTTTGAAAATCCATAAATGAGCAAAAAAGTTATTAAAAATTAAAAATTCTGATTCAATACGCAAACGGTGTTAAAATCATTTGTTTTGCCAACCACCAGATAAACAGATGTTAACGCGTGACGTCACGGCGATCTCTCCTATTTCATTATGCGATTGAATTTACGAAAACATTAAGAGTTTTCAGTATAAACCAAGTATGCATTGTTTTGTATTGATAAAGAAAGGACACACAGTACAGTTTCCTTAAACCCAAACAAGTTGAAATGTGTTAAAAGAATTGATGAATACACAAACAACTTGACTATCTTTAGAACCCCAATTAGTTATACCTAATTACAATGCTATTATCGTAGTCTAGATATAGAATGATTTATAGGCTGAACACCACTAAATACAGCTGTTCTTTATTTCATATAAAATCCACTTATTTTATAAGGGGTTTTCGACATTTTCTAGCATATCAGATTTTCAGAGACTTATATTCCCACAAAGAACTATATCTCTACTTTAGAAAACCAAACAGAAAGGTTTTGTTAACTTTTATATAAGAAAATCACAGTCCGTTAAATACAACCCGCTGAATTTACTCCTTTTCGCTTCTTTCAATTTCTCTTTTTAAAACATTAAATTCTTACGCCACCATTTTTACCTAGCTTGCGATAGGAACGTGCCGATTTCGTCAGAATGCTAAGTTATACATACTGAAACGCGGTATAATAAAAGAAAACACGATGCTATTGAGAAAAGGGAAGGGGAAAGGGAGAAAGATTAGCACTATTTATATTTGGACTACCTGTGACTAGACCAGCGGAGTTTACATTTGATTTGGTAGTGATCTGCCTATAATAATAAGTTACCAGTTGTAGGTTTAACATGTTATGTTTGTTAAATGACGAAACGCAAATTAAGTTCTTTGCTATGAGGGCAAAGGATATTAAATTTGAAAATTCCACAATTCTGCGCTGATACCAGTGCGAAAAAAAAAATCATAAAAAATCCAATTTTGAGAAATTTCAGGGAAGTTGAATGGGTGTATTGCATATACTTAGCGCTTCATCGTGTGACATTTTCAGCCTGCCGATTTATTTGTTTCTATGATAAAAACGAGTAAGACCCCGGTTTCAGGACACTAAATGTTGAGGCAAAAATAGCCCAAAATGCACACATTTCGCGGCCTGTACCGTGTTATCTGTAAATGACTGACCTAAAACATATGTATATTTTTTAAAGCATCTGACCAGATGAAAATAATGGTGTCTCATAACCGTGTACTTGTTCCAAAAATTTGAGCTGAATCTGGATGGATGGGTGGATGACCGTTTCCATTTCGTCTGACTTCCGTTACCTTAGGTAAGAATTAAGACCCGGCCGCCTATACGGAGCTAGGAAAATCGATTCAAGCGTATATTTATTTTTCACAAAAAGTACTCGTACGCAAGAATCCTTAGTTCTATAAACATCATATATAACCAGTTGAATATAAATGCCTTTAAAGTACATCTACTTATTTTATTTAAAAAACGTACCCGGGCCACAATACGAGACTGCCCCCTGCCACTTTTCGAGGATTAAGACCATTTTCTATGAGCATTCAATACCAAAGTTTACATTGCGCTACATTTCTCTTAGGGAAAGCCTGGCTATTTTGAGATAAGCTTTCGCGCGGCGGACAGGAATCTGTACGCTTGTAATTGCTTTGTTACTGACTGTATTGCTAAGACAGATCAGTGGAAAAGACTACAAATTGAATCAGTTTGTATAATCTTGTCCCTAGTGATAGAATAAATACCAGAATAGAGTTATTGTTTTGAAATTATTATACAATTAGCCAGTATTAATACAATATATGTAACAAATACGTCAATACGGGCCATTTGATTTTCGGTGCAAGTTTCGGATTTAGAATAAAAATCCTTTCAAAAACAATTTTCCGGGAATCCTTTTCAGAAGTGTCTCCGCCATTTTACCAAGCCACTAGAAGCAAGTTGTTGAGATTAGAATTATTGAATAGTCATCTCCTCGTTGTTATTATTTTACAGTAAGTATAAGGGTTGCTTTTTCGGAAAGCTTTTATGTTAATCTGATTTTCCTGTAAGTTTGTAATTACGAGTGAACATGTCTTAGTCATGGCCTTGTCACCTCATCAGTGGTAATAATTGTCAACATTCAACAGTTAGACATCAAGGTCATGGACTAAAGCGAGATACTGATATCTCCTTCGACTGCATTCAGCTCTGCGGAGCCCATCTCTGTTACTCACTCCAATGACGTACACTTAGCCATTGGCCTGTTTATGTGAGAAAGTCGCCCCGAGTCGTGACTCACAGTCTGCTGGTTCTTACTGAAATTCTGTTCAAATGTGGCATGAAACCAACAAAACAAAGAGGTTTTTTTTAATGTATCTGACTTTTATGGTGGTACTTAATAGGCTGGTATTACTGAGTGTATACATTTGTCCAACTGACATCCATGATCTGCAATGAGCCCCTCGCTGTCAGCACTTTCAGTGCTTTGATTTTATGCCGTAAAGCTTAGAATTTATGTACGGATGTTAATCACTAATGATTAACGCCTGTTTTCGGCCGTGACTGAGCTGGACGTTATATCAGACTGAAAAGAAATGAAAGTGATAATTACGTCACGAGTTGGACTAAGTTTGATCCTGCTTTTCCATTACACGTTTTCCCCATGACTTTTCTTTAGATATTCGTACATGTATAACGATACCAATTATAGTATACATTACTTTAAAGAACTACGTCGGTTGTTACATGATTTTTTTTTACTCTCCAAATATCTTAAAAATTCTAAATTTATCATCAAAAACGGTTTTGATGGTTTCTAATTTTCACCCTTTTTTTGGAATTAAATGTTTTTTCAACTTCCGATGTTGTGTTTACTTGCTGATGATTTGATTTAAAAATTTTAAGACATGTTTAGTGTACGGTGGCATAGAGGTGACTAATACTATTGCGTGCGCACGAATTAGTTCCAAAGTGAGGAAGTAATGGCTAATACTTTAACACGTACTAACCAATATATCTACACGTAATAAGAAATATATACGGACGTAATAAGTAATACGTATGCACGAAATAACAAAAAACATGTGCATGCAACAGCTAAAGCGTGTGCAAAGTTTTAGAAGTAATGTTTCACCATCCATATTACAAAGTTGTATGATTGGCTTACTGTCGCGTACACACGTTATAGTCATTTTTTGTTGGGTTTAACGTCACACCTACACAATTATTGGTCATATGGCGACTTTCCATCTTTTGATGGTAGAGGACGACCCATATGCAGCTGCCCATCCAAACAATATTGCACCTGTCAATATTTTGCCCGTCCGGGGGGGGGGGGGGGGGGGGGGGGGGGCTGACCCAGGGGAATTTGACATTTCAAAAAATTTGTTGTCTAAATCCCCACCCTAGAGACAACCTTTTTTGTCTAAATCCCACCCTAGAGCCTGGTTGGTACATCAAATGTTTGTCAAATTCCCGCCTGTCGGGAATGGTCTTCTGTCTAAAGTCCCGTGTATGCCCGCCGCTCCCCCGGGCGGGCAAAATATTGACAGGTGCATATTTCAGGTATGGATGAGCACCAGGATAGAACCATTGACCTGCAAGCCAACTTGATGGCTTCCTTACATGTAAGAATTCTACACCCATAGCGAGGTTTCGGACAGAAAGTGGTGAGGAGCACATGATTCGAAGTCAGCGACTTTATGTACTAGGCCACGGAGGCCCACATGTTACAACTAATACGTGCACATGAGATTATATGAAACATCTAAGTAATCTCAGTGTCACAGTAAAATTGCCCCTAACGGCGACCTGTTTTAATCTTTTAATTATAAAATCCTGTTACAGATGTTGTGGATCAACAGTATGTCTATAAATTAAGGAGGATCATTTGGAAGCATAGAACGCAACCAAACAGCATATGTTCAAGAAATAAGGAAAAATGCAAAACTAAAAGGGATTTAAGTAAATTCATGCGTTTTTATGAATTGCAGCATTCAAAAAAGAGAGAAGAAAAAGATGCAGTAAAATAGCGACATTATAATGAATTTAGGTAAAAATGAAAAAGTACATATTGGTTCATATCCTTAATAAAATGTGAAAAATCTAGACAGACCAGACAAAAATACTACATTTTGCGCAGAGGTAGTTTACACCAATACAAGACTCTTGGCTGTGAACTCTATTTGTAGGACATTCAAAATGGCCGCAATTTAAAGCTAAGCTTTTTCAGTAAAACTTCCTTTTTATTCCATTCTTGATATATATTTATGTATAAACTGACGTATCCTTACTACTAGGGTCTATAGATGCATGGAGTGATGTCAGTTTTCACATTTTTGCATCCGTCCGTCTGTGTGTCAAAAATGTTTTCTTTCTTTTTTAAAGAACACAGTTGTGCTTACAAATATAGATGAACCTCGTAATTTGCAGCTTGACTTTACTACTATATTGACCTAGAGGTAGTCATATATTTGACCAAATTTGTGGTGGGGAGGTGGGGGAGACATTGTTGTTTGTTCCTTCCGTTTCTCCGTATGTCACAAAATCACCTGTCTCAAAACAAGTGTTTTTGCTAAAATGAGTTCTTTTATTTGATTTTGACGTTTCTTTAATCTATTTATGTCTTATTGTTTCTCCAAAGGAAAGCCTGTACTGCATCACTCTGTGTATAAAACTCAACAACTGTATGAATTGAATATAGGGTATTTATTTACAAAATACCGGAAAACAAAGTTACATTAAACTGTACGAAAAATAGGATTTATCAATATCCAGGCGACAAGAACCCTAGATGATACGATATACAAGCTAGCCCGGGGAAATCTCTAAAAAATCAACCATTATCAAATGGAATTTGTGATGTTCCGTAACACGCCGACAACATCATAAAGTTGAATGTAAAATAAATGCATATAAAGACCGTTTTAATACCTCCTACTTGCCGGTGTAATGAAGTATTTCGACCCCCATAGAATAATGACCCCCCGGTCATTATTCTATAGAAAAAGTGACCCCCGGTCATAGTATTATGACCTCCAGATCATAGTACTATGACTCCCCCACGTGAAGTAAACTGAACCTCACGAAGAATATTGACTCCCATAAAAAAACGACCCCCGGTCATTTGGTCAAATTTAGTGATAACTCATATATCTAAGGCCTAATTGCTGCATTTTATGCCCCCTCTCGGAGAGGGGGGCATATAGATTTGCCCTTGTCCGTCCGTCCGTCCTTCCGTTTGACCATTAGCCCCAGATACCATCACTTGACATAGAAATCAGAGCATTCCGCAACTGGGGAATCTATTTCTAGACGCTGTATCTTAGTGTATACATTTTTTTCAGGAAAATAACAATTCACAATACGTTTACACAACACACCAGTGTCAATAATCCCTGCAAACTTCGGTATGAAGTAATTCTGCACAAGAAACTGCTAGCATAGAATTTAGTATTAATAGAAGTTGCAATACTTAGCAGTGGCAGTAAAGTACGGTAGCGGCAACAATAGAAAGTAGTAGTAGTAGTAGTAGAAGTAGTAGTAGTGGCAGTGGTAGTGGCAGTTGCAGTAGCAGCAGCAGCAGCAGCAGAGGAATAAGTGACAGCAACAACAGCAGCAGGAGAAGAAGAGGTGTGTGTGTGTGTGTGTGTGTGTGTTTGTGTTCGGGTTTAACGTCTTTCTCAACAATTTTTCAGTCATATAAACGACGGAGAGAAGAAGAGGTAGATGTACAAGACGTATATTAGTGGAAGCAGGTATAGTAGTATCAGTAGTAGCAGTTGTAGTAGAAGTAGTAGAAGCAGTAGCAGTAGTAGAAAAAGAAGAAGACGTACATGTAGTAATAGCAATAAAAGTAGCGGCACCAGTAGTAGTAGTACAATCAAAATGTTAACTAATGGCAATGGAGGGTATTAGAGTTGTAGATCTAGTAAAATTGTCCGTTAGGTTTGGTGGGGATCACTTTTTAATAGATATTATCGTCGAAAGTCTTTTTAGGAGCCGGTGTTTTACACGTGAAGAGTAACTTTTTTAAATAGAATAATGTCCGGGAATCGATATTGTATGAGAGTTTGAATGTAGTAATTTCGTCAGTGAGTATTTTACATGGAAGGAGTCACTTTTTCTATAGAATAATAACCGGGGTCGTTATTCTATGATATTCGAAGGGAGTCATCTTTAGGGAGTCAGTATTTTACTTGGATAGGTCAGTTTTTCTATAGAATAATGACCGGGGTCGTTATTCTATAGAGTTTTCAAAGGGAGTCAGTTTTTTATAAGGGGGGGGGGGGGGGGGCAATATTTTACACAAAAGGAGTCACATTTTCTATAGAATAATGACCGGGGGGTCTTTATTCTATGGGGGTCGAAATACTTCATTACACCGGCTCGGCTAGACTAATGGTTCGGTACTTTAACCATACATGTCGAACAAATAATTCGTGTCTTTACATCTGACTGGCTGTACCAGATCACATAAACTTTATGTTGTAAAGTATGTAAATTTACAAAGTTTATTTTTGCAAAGCCGAACAAGAGTCATGCTATATAAAATCCCAACAACTTGCTGGCTGGCTCGACCAGACAAGAGGTGGAAGACAAACTATAACATGGTAAACGAGACATGGTTGAAAAACATGACGCCCATAACGAGTTCGAGCTGGCTCTACCAGACAAGAACGTATGCCCTGCATCTTCGTTATAAAGATATGTACAATAAGATAATACCAGCATAATGACCAAAATATAACTGACCCCTATAATAACTATGACAATCATAACCTAAATCAGTGTGAAATAAGTTTCCTTTTAAAAAGGAAGGGCTTGACCGGTTTTGGCATAGTCTACATAAATGGACAAGTTGGGGTAGGGATCATTACATAAGATTCTATGCAAAACATGATTGCGATTTTCTACTGCTGTTCCAATGGGAACGCCAGTCTTAACTTGCAGAGCTACTTCTTGTTTTAATAACACCCCTACAAAAATATTCGAACCAACTATACTGTTCTATTCCTTACAAAAGGGTACACGTACGAAAAACAACCCAGATTTGCCGTGGCATTCACCAGTAATTACAATACGAACGCAGAAATATAAACACTGATATACAAAACACGGTGGTATTGTGAAAAAAAATGGTTTAATATACCTTGCAGAGCTACTTCCTTAACTTGTTTTAATAACACCCCTACAACAATAATCGAACCAACCATAATAGTGCGGCAGAATGTCTTTTGAGACACCTTTTGGCAGGTTACATCCTTTTAGGGGGATGTTCTCTAACAAATTTCACAACTGCCCGTTAAATCTTTTTAACAATTACTACAATGGAAAAATGTAAACTCAATCATGAATAATGTAAACGTCAAAATTGAGAAGTTGTTAGTTTACCGTACAGACTTACGTTTTATAGTTATATTCATATTGCTGTACACCCCCATTTTAATAATAGACAAACAAAGAGCAACTGCAATCGGAAAACTTCCAATATGTCCGCATTGCGCAGCTTACGTCACAGGTCACTTGTTCCTGCAACCTGAATCACTGAATTCGTAACATATTGACCTCGGTCTGTGGCAGCTTCCCGGCTTTTCGTATCATACTAACGCACACTTGGGTACCAAAAAACCCGACTTAAGCTAAAAAATGAAAGTATCTTGAATGCAAGATAAAACTAATTAATGCAATATAAAAAGCTCTACCAGACATGAAATGGAAGAAACAACCGAACCATTGTACAGTCACGTAACAAGGTTAATAAACATGAAGCTCAAGATGCGTTCGAGCTGGCTCTACCAGAGAAGAACTAATCGGTATGGACAAATGAGCTCATCATAGTAAAGATAGCTACAGCACAATTATACAAAACCATGTGAACAAGAAATTATCTTAGCTGCTATGACTGTCTTTAAAGTATTATGTCCTATGGAGATTAAACCACTGTGAAGGTTTCAAATGTGCCTTGCAATGCAATACAAGACTAATGCAATATAAAATCTACTAATTGCTGGCTCTACCAGACAAGAAGTGTCGAAAAACGGCAACATTGTACCAGAGACATGGTTTATAAACATGAAACCCACAAAGAGCTGGCTCTACCAGACATGAATTAAGGCCATGTATGGGGCAAATGTGCATGCCATAATATAACATGTATAATTAAAATTATACAAAAACAAAATGTGACAAAACTCAACTCTAGTTGATAGTACAAACCCCTAAGTACTATGGCCATCAAAAAACATAAACCACTATGAATGTTATTGTTACTTTCTATTTTATGCTATTTACAGGACGGATGTATTTCTTAAAAGCCTAAGTTTCCATCTAACCAACAGTCCTATCCTGGAATCCGACAGATTGCACTCATATGCATGTGTTGCACCCCTATCCACAAACAGTGGGATGTGTATATCGCTGGATCCAGGTTACATTTTAGAATACATTCTCTCCAGACAGGCCTAAACATGTCTGTTACTGGACTACCGCAAGGAAAACGAAACAAAGGGCCGCTCATATGATGGCAGTTTCGGATATATTTATGCAGTAATCTAACCGGACATGTGGTCTTGTTGTGGTTCCGTGTGATATAGACTGTGGCAGACATGCCATGTGAGTGTTTGGAATTGACCAAGAGCAGTGATGCCTCTACAGGTTTTTGATCTTTATACTGAAACCTGACATTCTTTAATAGGATTGTATTCTGGACCCCGGAGGGTGTAACCGTAAGTTACCCTATTTGTCCTTACTTGATCGCTTTTTCATAATATAAACCATTGTTCGATTGGCAGAATGCAAAATAATGCACTTATTTGTAAGCAGAGAACCCCAAAAGTCCAGTGACAGAACTATTGGATAGGGCTGGGACGATTTCAAAATTTTGAAACCGGTTAATCATTTGTTTTAAATCGAATCGAACCGGTTAATCGGCCTCCATATTGAAAATGTTGTTTTCTTTCCTGACGACCGTATCAACGTACTTCTAGCAGCTGCCTTCATAAGAAACTTACCGACTTTATCGATGGCAAGCAGTGTGACAACTAATAAGTCATATTTTGTTGTATTTTATTTTAGATATATCACGACATGCAAACTGGAGACTATTCATTATGTTTGTTCAGTCGATGTGTTTTAGCGGAAATATAATGTGGATCTATGTGCTGGTCATAAAATGTATAAAGATAAAGTACGACTTGTGATTTTTAGCTCACATGTCACAAAGTGACAGTGTGAGCTTTTGTGATCGCGAAGCGTCCGTCGTCCGTCGTCCGTGCGTCCGTCCGTGCGTCTGTGCGTCCGTGCGTAAACTTTTTCTTGTGACCACTCTAGAGGTCACATTTTTCATGGGATCTTTATGAAAGTTGGTCAGAATGTTCACCTTGATGATATCTAGGTCAAGTTCGAAACTGGGTCAACTGCGATCAAAAACTAGGTCAGTAGGTCTAAAAATAGAAAAACCTTGTGACCTCTCTAGAGGCCATATTTTTCACAAGATCTTCATGAAAATTGGTCTGAATGTTCACCTTGATGATATCTAGGTCAAGTTCGAAACTGGATCACGTGCCGTCAAAAACTAGGTCAGTAGGTCAAACAATAGAAAAACCTTGTGACCTCTCTAGAGGCCATATTTTTCATTGGATCTGTATGAAAGTTGGTCTGAATGTTCATCTTGATGATATCTAGGTCAAGTTCGAAACTGGGTCAGCTGCAGTTAAAAACTAGGTCATTAGGTCTAAAAATAGAAAAACCTTGTGACCTCTCTAGAGGCCATAATTTTGAATGGATCTTCATGAAAATTGGTCTGAATGTTCACCTTGATGATATCTAGGTCAAGTTCGAAACTGGGTCACGTGCCTCAGAAACTAGGTCAGTAGGTCAAATAATAAAAAAACCTTGTGACCTCTCTAGAGGCCACATTTTTCATGGGATCTGTATGAAGGTTAGTCTGAATGTTCATCTTGATGATATCTAGGTCAAGTTCGAAACTGGGTCAACTGTGGTTAAAAACTAGGTCAGTAGGTCTAAAAATAGAAAAACCTTGTGACCTCTCTAGATGCCATAGTTTTCACAAGATCTTCATGAAAATTGGTCTGAATGTTCACCTTGATGATATCTAGGTCAGGTTCGAAACTGGGTCACGTGCCGCCGGAAACTAGGTCAGTAGGTCAAATAATAGAAAAACCTTGTGACCTCTCTAGAGGCCACATTTTTCATGGGATCTGTATGAAAGTTGGTCAGAATGTTCATCTTGATGATATCTAGGTCAAGTTCGAAACTTGGTTAGCTGCAGTCAAAAACTAGGTCATTAGGTCTAAAAATAGAAAAACCTTGTGACCTCTCTGGAGGCCAACTTTTGAATGGATCTTCATGAAAATTGGTCAGAATGTTCATCTTGATGATATCTAGGTCAGGTTTGAAACTGGGTCACGTGCCATCAATAACTAGGTCAGTAGGTCAAATAATGAAAAAACCTTGTGACCTCTCTAGAGGCCATATTTTTCATGGGATCTGTATGAAAGTTGGTCAGAATGTTCATCTTGATGATATCTAGGTCAGGTTCAAAACTGGGTCACATGAGGTCAAAAACTGGGTCACTATGTCAAATAATAGAAAAAATGACGTCATACTCAGTTCAAAACTGGGTCATGTTGGGACAGGTGAGCGATTCAGGACCATCATGGTCCTCTTGTTATTGTTTAAGAGCGATAACCGGATTTGCAAAATTGAAACCGGTTTCACCTAGTAATCGAATCGCATCCGATTAACCGAGTAATCATCCCAGTCCTACTATTGGAAACAGCTCCTAAAATGTAATTTGGTGTTGCATAATATGAGAGGACCAACGTCCAGAAAACCAATGAGACTCAAAAAACAAACCCATAACCTAACGATCCTGCTGCAGCTGTAAATAGATATAAAGCCTTATCCGTCATCCATTTGTAATCTAACAGAATTTTTTTACCGTTGAAATGCGAAATTAAAAGTTGCCAAGCCTGAGTGTCACGACGACTCCTAACATTAAGAAAAATTGCGATGGTGAGGTTTTTTAACTTGAGTAGTGAGATCAGTCAATCTCCGCACGGAACACCGAACCGTCAGGACAACACTACAACAAAAATTCAGTAAACACAGTAGCTATTGCAGTTCCACTAACTTAATATTTCTAGGCTTTGAATATTTCTGCAAAGTAGACCTTAGTTTATATAATTTATCTTCTGGTTACCTAGCTTCCATTGCCACACTGTCCAACTGTAAACCCATGAAAGTCAGGACCTGGTTGGAAGGTTCTGTTTATTTCAGACTTAATTGGGATACCAACCTCCTCACAGAATTGTAAGAAGGACGACAGATAAGAGTGACATACTGTGGACGTTTTACCCAAGAGAAGGAAATCATATAAACTATGAACCAGGTTTGGTATTTGAAGCTTGACTTGAAATTGAGCTATCCAATGAATAGCGGAGCTAAAAGTTTCAAAAATTGCACAAGAGAAGGAGCTACCCATTACCAGACAGTCATTGTAGCAAATTCGTCTCCGTCTATAAATAAACGGGAGAGCAGATTAATAGACAAATGATTCATTCAGGCACCAATCAACCATTGCTGTTTAAGAAGAAAATTCTCAATCATAATGTAAAATAGCCTGATGAAAAACAACAACAGTAAAACCTGCTAACCAATAAGCAGTCTATATTCACAGACAAACGATATTGCGTAAAAGTAGGTTACCAAATATCGCATGTTCTCAAACAGTAAATAACCACAATTGCTAAAAAATATGACATCTCAAACGCTCAAACATATATAACGTCTGGCATATACCCAGCATATATACTGTATGCGTTTGACATACTACTGAAAAATGATTGCTAAATAGCGTAATATCCTCTCAAGCAGTAAATAATCAACGGTTCATGAAAAGTAATAACATATAATACTCTCATTGTCCCAAGCATATGTATGTAGTATCATGACATATATTATAATACTGATGATTGCTGAATAGCGTCTGCTCTCAAGCAGTAACATAAATGACAAAATAAATGCTTAGTAGTAGTATACATAATACTCTCAAGCAAAATGTATCGTACAATATACTACCGAACAGCAGCCGCTCTCAACTAAAAAAAAATAGCAGACTCAAAATAACCAGTATTTGATACACCACATGATCAAAAGAGCAGAACAATGCCTGACCAGATACCTAACAAACTGACTAGTATGAAAAGATATAGTCTGTGTTCAGACCGTATGTTTTGTTCAAAGGAGATAACTCCTGAGGCTATTCAAATTTTGTATATTTATGTCCCTTATCTTCTCAAAACATACGATATAGATAATCAGAGCCAAGACTGATGTAGTCAGAATTTTTTACAAAATCATTTTTTTCTAAAATGAAAACGGATTATCTAGTCGGTAGCCAGACTAGAAAAGATAGTGCGTAGTAAAGAACCTAGGCTCAAGCGGAAATGATCAAATAGTGCTACACATGATAAGGCGGACACGTGCGGTTCCAAACTGGATATAAATCTAAATGACCATGTGTCAAATGTATGTTCCCATTTTACAGGTAACTGTCTGGACTATAAATTGCTCTAGCTTAAAGTAAAGCCAGTAAATATCTAGTATTGTACTAAGAATGCAAGTAATCAATTGCAGACGAATAAGAAAATTACTTAATATAAATAAAATCACAGGCTTCACCATATGAATGTAAATCTTTCATGTACGCATTGTACTATATAAAAGAATTAAATATAAAACAATACGTATCTTATGAAATACGAGTGCCTGCATTCAGCTCTGCCACCGCCGCTCTGATATTGTTGTATAGATTCTATTGACCTCCTCTGAGAAGTGAACACCATCACCTCATCTGTCCATAAACCTTTTGGCACGTTTGCGGGAACAACCGTTTATTTTTGCGGAAAGAATGTCATTTGGTATTCTTTTCGCCAACCGATAAAAAATACGATTACAAATGGTACTGCTTGAATAAATAACAGAGTATCCGCTTATAACCCCCCCCCCCCCCCGCCCACCCCCGACCCTTTAAACAGTTAGAAAAAATATTTTACCAATAACTGTCCTACTGATTTGCATTTGCTAAACATCAATTTGAGAATGGAACCAATATATATATGTTTTTCGGATGACTGTGTGCAATAGACTTATAGATTAAAATAGTTGGTCCCATATCTTACTGGCTTGCATCAAAATGAAAAATATGAGGTATGGAATCAAACTTTTATTTCTGCTAGAATCACAGAGATAGTACAGCAAATCCAAATGTTAAGACCCTATCAGCCAGAAAGTGGCATAATTTCCATTTTGACTTTACTGTCTATAAATAAACATTTTCAAAACTATCTCAAATTTTCAAAAAGTAATATCATAATAATACCACACGGATACCTTTAAAATGGTGTATCACCTATAAATCTGAATCTTAATAAAAGTCGCAATTTACGAGAAACTCTGTTACGAATTTGATGGGTAAAAGTGTAATCTAAGTCATTTTAACAATTGATATGATATTCAAATTCCTTGTAAAAATCTAGGTATATTTGAACCCTACAACTGTAGCAGTGTAATTCTATGATTGTAAAATGCAGATCGAGATTAACATAACTTTTTTTTTCATCCATATAAATATTTTCTACATTTTGCTCAAATTACATTTTTGATACCTACAAATTACTGTTTAACATATTTCACATTTATACGACTATTTTTATGGAAACTGACAAGGTTTTCAAACATTTAAAAAAAAAACTTTAGATTGTTCATTGCCAAGATTAAAACTGGTGTTGGTTGCCATACGAGACCCAATTGGATACATAAACAAGCTGCAACAGTCACACACCAACACATTCGGGTACTCTAGATAAGAGACAAGGAAATTCATTGATCCAAGCGTCAAATACACCGCCAAGTGTTGTGTCTGAAGTACATTTATTGTAATATGAGAAATTACCTAAACATTACTGTATTAGACTGACTGGTTACAAATTATCAACATTAGCAATATATGTTATAGACTGTTAAAAACAGTCAATAATAAACATGATAAAAATGTATTACCATGGGCATGTTCTAATCTCTGGCCTGGCCTGGCCGGGACTAGCCTGGCCAGATGAGCCCAATTTTCGACCGGGCCAGGCCAGACCAGGCCAGGCCAGGCCAGGCTAGATTTCATTGTCCGTACAGAAATAAATGGCTTAAATATACAATTACAGTACCAGAGAGTATTAACCTGTATTGTTTACTTGCTGCAGATCGAACAGAGTGAGATACCAGTCCTCTGGAGAATCATTAATTAGTCATCATGCATCTTATTTGAAAATTCGGATTTCCACTGAAGAAAATGGTGTACCTAAATGATAACTGCCTGTTTTTTCTGTAATAGAATTATCAACAGTCAACTATGACACGTTAGTTTTAAAACTTACGGCTAATTTCTTTAATTAGATTACCTGCTGCAATATATATATATATATATATATATATATATATATATATATATATATATATATATATATATATATATATATATATAAAATGAATATTTGCAGGAAGACACTCTCTTTGGGAATTGTAATTACAGGCTGTGTCCTTACTATCCTTAGCTGACCTCTTAATTGTTCAGTTGAACGTTTTATGGAAGTTTAATCAAGCTGATGTTCAATTTATGGGTGGGTTATAAAAATAATATTCACTATCAGGATGTGGGGTGGGGGTCGGGGGGGGGGGGGGGCAAAGTGGTCATTATGTTGGTATTTTAGATAATTTGATATTTTTCTAACACACTTACATAAAAATTAATGGTACATCCAAGTTTTCTTTTTACTTTCCCGTGACAAAGTGACCAGAGCTTTTGCGAAACCGTCCACAATCTCACCACTTGGGAATGTTCTAATCTCTGGCCTGACCTGGCCTGGCCTGGCCCGATGAGCCCAATTTTCGACTGGGCCGGGTCAGGCTAGGCCAGGCCAGATCTTATTGTACATATAGAAATGAATGGCATAAAATCTAAATATACAATTACAGTAGCAGGCAGTATTAACTTGTATTGTTTACTTGCTGCAGATCAAACAGAATGAGAAACCGGTCCTCTAAAGAATCATTAATTAGCCATCATTCATTTTATTTGAAATATGGATTTATACTGAAGAAAATGGTGTAACTAAATGATAACTACCCATTTTTTTTTCTGTGATCAAATTATTTAAAGTCAACTGTAACACACTAGTGGCTAATAATAAGTTTACCTGCTGCAATATAACTGTCAATATTTGCATGCAGTGAATGCATCTCTTTGGGAATTGTTATTACTGGTTGTGTCCCTACTATCCTTAGCTGACCTCTTAACTGTTCAGTTGAACTTTAATGTGTTTGGTTTAATCAAGCTAATGTTCAATTTATGGAAGAGTAATAAAAATAATATTCATTGTGGGGCCTCTTATAAGTGGTCAGGGCGTTGGCATTTTAGATTATTTGATATTTTTCTTACACAAAAATGAATGGTGCATCTAAGTTTTCTTTTCACTATCCTGTGATAGAGTCACAAGAGCTATTACAGAGCTGAAACCACACCCCACCCCACTACCGGTGCCGGCATTTGTCTGTTCATCTGTCTAGAAGGAAGGAAGTAATGGTTTACACTTAGTCTCTGAGTGTCCCTTCACAACTCCCTCCAATCTTTGTTTCAGTTATTTTTGTTTTTTGTTTTTACTTTGAGCGTTTTTACTTTTAAAGTGGTCATTATGTTGGTATTTTAGATAATTTGATATTTTTCTAACACACTAACATAAAAATTAATGGTACATCCAAATTTTCTTGTGCACAACTGCACATGCTGACCAACATTCCTGTAAACTTTGGTGACTCTAGGTCAAATACTTTTGGAGCTAGGCGCGAAACAACAATAAAATGACCAATCTTTTACTAAGTCAGGGGCCATAACTCCTACATGACTGAATGCATTCGGACGCGAAACCCCGGGTGAACAACTGCACATGCTGACAAACATTCCTGTAAAGCTTTGTGACTCTACGTCAAATACTTTTGGAGCTAGGCGCTACACAACATTAAAATGACCAATCTTTTACTAAGTCAGGGGCCATAACTCCTACACGACTGAATGAACCCGGACGCGAAACCCCAGGTGCACAACAACACATACTGACCAACATTCATGTAAAGTTTTGTGACTCTACGTCAAATACTTTTGGAGCTAAACGCGACACAACACTAAAATGACCAATTTTTACAAAGTCAGAGGCCATAACTCCTACACCACTGACTGAATCCGGACGAGAAATCCCAGGTACACAACTACACATGCTGACCAACATTCCTGTAAAGTTTTGTGACTCTACGTCAAATACTTTTGGAGCCAGGCGCGACACAACATTCTCGGAAAGACGGACGGACGGACGGACGGACAAGGGCAAATCTATATGCACCACCCCCATAAAGTGGGGGCATAAAAAAGACAGTCCGCGCTCTATAATGTAATTTATTTGGTATTATATACATAATGATTCAATTAATTCTAATATGATAAAGATCTTGACAGCATGTGGAACAGTCCTTCTTGATTGACATCAGGTCGGTTTTCTGATTACTGTGGCCAGTTTGCAAGTATTTATTTAAAGCCGGAAAATGTTTCCAGATGTATGCCTCTGTTAAAACTGTTAAAAGTACTTTCATTTGTAAGTAATTATAATAACTAAATAGTAAAAGTCAATAAGGTAATTAAACGAGTCTAGGCGATGCGTTTGTAGAAGAAGACTCACATAGTGTATAAAACAGCCAAAATGTGGTAAAAGCTATGTTTAGATGCATCTGCACTTAGAAAATGGTATCATACTAATAGAATATCAAATTATTAACTTTAAGGTTTCGAATAAAAAACTCAAGGCAAGCCTAAAACTATTTGGATTGGAGGGAAACACATTTATACATTGTTGTTGATTAAAATCATACCGCTTTTCAAATACATGTAGATACAAGATCACATAAAATGGAAACTGGTAAAGTTCTTTTGATCTGTCATATTTTAGGGTGTCATTTAAAGTTTCCGTATGGCGCTATATATAGTCAGATAACTGCTTGCATTAAGATTGTCAACAACTTAGAATATTTTGCAGTTATGCGAAATAAAACTTTCTTTCTTTTACATTTTCACACGACTGATACAAAGAATTGTCAAAATGTAGACTAACCACCAAGGCACAACAATATTTTACTTGCAACTATATAAAAGTGAATAGTTTTGTCGGCTAAAGGGAGGGGGTCAGTTGAGAATAAACCCAGTGTCATACATCTTCCTTCCTGAATAAAATGGACATGTCGGCTGGTTATAATCAGATGTCTTTGCATTTATTGAAAAGTAATATTTCAACTTGATTTTACTTTAATTCAAATTCCAGTCACTGAGTTAAAATTAAATGCCAGAAACCCGAAACCTGGTTCCAAACCTCGAGGATAACTAGAACAATAGCAATTTACTGCGAAATCTGGTATATACAAAACTAAGCATAAGTATTAAAAATGATAAAAAACGAAAAAAAGGCGTTGTACAAAATATCTTGGGGAAAACCAAGCCATGGAGGTGGAGATCCCCTGATAATAGTCATAACAATTAATTCAGGCATCACCTTTAAATTAGATTTAATAGTTATGTTAACGACATTTCAATAACTACAGGCTTATTCCCAGATGTGTAATTTTGTTGATTGGGAAAATACCAACACCCATTCATAATGTTTTTATATATAATGTCTGGTCTGAAATAACTAAACTTATTCCTCAATTAATTAACTGCAATTCCCGAAGTCAGATTTTAACAGAGAAATCGCTATCACCTTTTACACAATTGAAATCTATGGCCTGGCCTGGCCTGGCTTGGCCCGCTTAAAAATTGGACACATCGGGTGAGCCCAGGCCAGGCCAGGCCGGACCAGGCCAGGCCAGATTTTAGAACATGCCATTACCATGCAATACAAATCCTCTACCTGCAATGACACTGACATTGCGAGTAGGTGGTCCCTTTACATACAAAATTAAAGTAATTATTTCACCAACTAAGGTTAGCACCTGTGAAAAGTTCTTATATGCAGGAGCATGTGTATGAAGTTTCACGTAAATGCAGTTTGTTGGGAAATGAAGAAATGTTGAAAGCTAATTATTTCAGAGTTGTGGTTCACAGAAGCCATTATACCATATAGGAATATGTCAATGTATGGATTCAAATATAATATTACAAGAAATTTAGCAAGCATAATAACCCACTGCCAAAGTGTAGAAAATGTTTTAATGAAAATCTTTTTTTTTTTTGTTAGACAGGAATGGACAGATACAAAAACAAACTACATGTATTTATAAAAGTAAAAAAAAAAAAAAAAAAGAAACAAGTAACAAGATATAACAAGATACAAACAGAGCAACTGACTAATATAAATTAAAGAAAATATAAATTCAACAAGGAAATTTATTTGAAAGTCACTGATTCTTTGATAAGTTATGATCCCACTTTCGATATTTCGATCTAACCACATTTTAAAAAGGTATTAACTTGTTACTGACAAATTCAGGCAAATAATGGCCTTTTATATCTGAATATCTGTAAACAATGTGTACATGTATATGATACATAAGCAACAAATAGGAATGAAAGTCAAAGGTTAGAATCAAGATGAGTTTATAAAATATTTATTATTTAGAAATATTCTGACCAGTTGAACATGTGGTCACAAATGGGAAACTCTATGCTTCAAAGTTAAGGTAACCATAACAATTATTTAAATGTACAACTGTTAAAGGAATCTGCAAAAATGTGAGCATTCTGAAATTACATCACTCTACCTATCAACCTAGAAAATAAGACAAAAGGTTCAAAATAAGTTAACTGTGGTACTTCCTACGTTCATTTCAATATATATGCTTATCCTTTCTTTAATTTGTAACAGGTTTTTCAAGGAATTTTATGCAGGTAAAGTGTAATTTTCCGTATTTTATTTTTTTTCAATTCTCTTCGAAGTTTACTGAAAGGTTATTAAATGTAAAATACATGCGTAATATATAATCCGCAATTCACGCGTTGCATTATGATATATCTGCAGCGTGTTCTGTTTATAGAATACGAGAAAGCGCTATATCGTTGTATCAGGTAAGTAGGTCATACTAAGGTCAGAAATAGAAAACTTGACTTAGAGTAACCTCCCTTATCAATAAATCGGATCAACATTTTGACGAATGTTTAAATAAAAAAATATTTTCTGCTCTACAAATAAGGAGAGGAATGACAAATAACATTGTTTTATATCATATAATAATTTGCATTACATACATTTTTGATGTTTTCTTTTTGCCATTTTTTTGTTTATTCACTAAAATCTATCGTGCAATATCGTGGGTCCTTTAACACACTACTCACTGTGTTCTGTTTATCGTTTCGAAACTATTCATTACCATCTTTACATGGTCCAAAATAAAAGTGTATCCCATATACTCGACGCCGCCTCCTGGCGGCGTCGAATAACACTGTTCTATGTATCAATATAGTTCCAATAAACAATTTGTATCGTGCACAAGTCTGCAATAAAATTCTATTCAGTTCTATTCTGTTTTAGTATCTTTCATGTTTCACTTTTGATTGTACATGTAGGTTTGTTTTTTATTTCAGAATAAGATGTATATAACGACTAAACTTTATATATTTCTTAATGTGTACATTCTTGATGATAAGAATAAAAACGTCCAAAATCCAACAGGAACAGCCATATTTAAAGAACGAAGCCACACATACAGCACTGCATATGGAAAAGTTGGTTTGTGTAATGTATATAGTAATATTTAAGAAAGCAATAACAGCTTGGAAGTTACAAACAGACACACACATACATGGAGTTATTAAAACAAGTCAGCAATTTGAATGAAACTGACACTATTCATTATTTATAAATAATATTTTACATATTGATTTCAGTTGTTCTCAATTTAGTTGGGATTATATCAGTGTGTAGGGCAGTTCCATTCGGTGATATGATATACTATATTGTCGGCTTCAGACTTGGATTCGGAAATCTGCTGTTTGGTTTTATCAAGGTAAGAATACTTAAAAGAAATTGATTTAGATTCAGTATGCTTCTGTATTTTGTTGCTCAACATTTTACTGTATTTTCTTCATAGACAAAGAGAACAAACGAATAATTTTTTGGATTAATTTGGATTCTTTTGTGGTGAGATATTAGTGAACACTTAGTAGCACCCTAAGGGGTACGTACAAGTATTGTATTGCGACTCTTATACGGAAAGCAATACGGATTATATAGACGTAGTTGACAATAGGTGATAATATCGATCGAGATTGTATTCCTCAATGTTCAAGATGAGGTAATGGTCCTATGCGAACTTGAGTCTGTTCAATTAGATGACAATACAAGTTACGACATACACAGATCGAGTCTTATGACGACGATTTAATCAAGATTGTCAGGGATGATATGTTTTTATTGGAGTATAACCAGTTAATAGCTTGGTATATAGATCTCCCTGAGGGTATATTTAACGCTTGGTTACTTCGGGAATTTTCGTCATCTGAGACTGATCTTGATGGACTGCGACAGATATTCTTTGAAGCTGTCAAAGCATATGACGATTTTCCGTATGGAATGCAAGCGGAGACGAAACGTGGAGTGGCGACTCGGCGTGACAAGAGACTATGTTAAACTTGTTACAGATATTCACATCCTTGTTTCTATGCTGAAAGAGGAGGATTACGCAGTCACGAAAGGGCTCCTCAGTCACGATAAAGCCCGCCCTTCTGTAGCCAAAACTCCCACGAGAACCCCCAAAAACCCTGACAGTCAGAAGTCTGCGCCTAATGACAATGTTAGCTGCACAGAAATTGACCTTCTTAAAGACACTGTTTTGTCCTTGCAAGCTGACATTTCACACTTTAAACAGACAATGCATGCTACAGAGAAACTGAAAAATGAGCAGATGACGTTAATACAACAGACTGTTGAGGACATTAAGGGAGCTTTAAACTTGTGTAGAAGATACAGCTCTAACACCATGTTAAATGGTAAGTCCCAAGTGTCAAATGAAGACCAAGAACAATTGCATTCAGCTAACACAACAATGGCAAATTGGAAAAAGCGTTTCACTACTCAAATGGCATGTATGTCGACAAATGTGTTTAGTCGCCAATATTTGGAAGAGGAAAACCAAACTTCTCGAGTAACTAGTTGCCCCTTTTGAATCGAAAAGTAGCGTCATGTTGCTTGAAACGCCAGCGTATGACGTCACTGATGTAACGTGTTGTGACTACACAATGTTACTACAGTGGGTCACAAACTTTATCAGATACCAGTGTTAATCCGGGACGGTCTGGAAATAACATTAGCACTGACCCAACCCAAGTGCTACAGGACGGGTTTCCGAAACCAGTACTTGTCAGTTCTAATCGCGAGAACCATGATGATGGATTCAAATCACGTTCAAGACTTAAACCAAAGAGATATTTTGTTGGTGAATATGCAGATTCGATTTTTATAAAAGACAGCACCGCTAATGTTTCTGAGAGAGCCGTCTGTCACATAGATGCGGATAGTTCCTGTAAAGCAGTCAGTGAATAAAGTTGCAATCCGACTTAACGTAGAATGAAACGAAAAAGCGGACTATGTGCTTCGAAATGGGTTATGGCCGCAGGGGCGTTATGTGTCGGCCAGGGCTGTCTCGTGACTTACTTCGACGTCAAATCAACATGGTCACGTGATCTTCCTCCTCGTATGCGCCTTGAACGACAACGATGAGGTGATAATAACTCCTATTGTTAAATTAGTGTGACAGGCTTGTGTGTTTACAAATATAATTAGAATGCTGATAAGTCTATATTTAATTTCTTTTGTAATGAGTTTAAAGGTTTTTTTACATGGAATGTTACCGGCTTAATCTCTAGTTCTTCATATCTCTGTGACAATTGGAAGAAACATTATATAGACTTCTGCGGTATTTCAGAACATTACTTGTACCCATAGAATGCGCATTTTATTAGTTCATTGACTTCTGATTATCGTTCACATATTATATGTGATAAAAGTTATTGTTTTAAGGTAATAGACGTGTTGGTAAAGGTGGTGTGGTACTTACGTGTCATAAAGGTCATGATAGAAATGTTGTGCCATAGAAAATAGACGATGATAGAATTGTTGGTGTTCAATATCAAATGCCACAAAACCAATATCTATTTTCAATACAAGTTTATATGTCTTGTGTTAATCGTTCCACCGAACTCTAGAGAGAGTACATGTATATAGGAAAGTTATATGATGTCTGGAACACATACTCGCTGTTTTGTACTGTTGTCTATCTAGGTTATTTTAACGCAAAATATGATTTTAATAGTATGCGCCCAAGAGACATATACTTGTATCAGTTTTAACAGATACAAATGTAATAAAATCTGTAAAAAGATCATTTGGAAGCAAAGAATGCAATTAAGAAGAATGATAGCAGACTTGGTTTGATTGAGTCTGTTCATAAGAGGTAATGAAATGTGTAACACCTTTCACGCCCCCTAGCACCGGCTTAAGCGGAACTCTATTACACATATGTTGAATGGAATCCATGATCCCAAAGGACCCCAATCAATGTCACAGGAAATTGTAAGGTACACAAAATTCATATGTATCCTATGGTGGTAAATATCATATAATGATAGACTTTATTTCTATACCACTTGAAATTGTTGATGATTGTGAAATTCTGGATGATGATTTCCAAAATTTCTCAAGTTACAGACCTATTTTATGTCATTTTATACAAACTATGATATGTCTATTGAAAATGATGTTAATCATATCTACTGGTATAAATGTACAGATGAAAACTTCATCAGGCATAACAATTTACTGTTGTCTGACGATGATTTAATGCAATTAGCACATTACGGTTTATTAGATTCAACAGCCATAGACAATGCTTATTCAATTTTGATAGACAAAGTGTTGAATCATGAATATTTGCCAAAGAAACGATTCCTTGAATTTTTAAAGCCTCTCTGGAATAAGGATTTAACCAGTGCTCACAATCGGATGAAAGTTTTAAGGCAGGAGTAGCGTCGGCAAGCCGACCACGTGACGTGAATGACAGTTTTTACATGGTATACAAGGAGGTTAAACGTGAATTTTGACGTATGCATAGACGTTGTGTTATTGAGTATTTAATTAAATTGAATAATGAAATTGATCAAGCTGCAGAAGTGGTCTCTTGTAAGCTTTGGAAAATAGTATATAATCGCAAGAAAAGGGAATATACTGCTCTCAACGCTGACATCAACTTTGATGGATCTATTGTTAGAGACCGTGCTAAGATAACACATGACTGGCGTAATTACTTTAAGAAGTTGTATTCAAAAAGTGATGAGGAGTTGTATGATCACAACTTTGAAAATGTGATAACGCAAACTTTGCAGACTTCATTGGACACTTTACAACCGGACAATTCAGTAGTTGTGTTACCGGAAACTGTCAAAACCGCCATTAATCAGTGTTCCAAATGCAGATCTAGTGGATACGATATGATGCAGTATGAACATCTTATATACGCTAGAGAGATACTAACACCTGCGTTAGCGAACTCATTTTAAGACGAGCGTACGTTCCATCATCTATGAAGAAAGATGTAATTGTGAGGTTGCATAAAGGTGGAAATGAACGAAAAGACAATCCAGATAACTATCGTGCAATAACCCTGTTGTCCGTTATTCTAAAGATATATGAATCAGTGTTGATCTCAAGATCAAAACGTGACATTACTGACCGTATAAGCAGTCAACAAGGCGGTTTTTAAGATGGCTTATCATGTCTAATGACTTCTTTTATACTCAAAGAATCTATATTTCATGCTCGTGAGTTTAATTTGTAGGTGAATGTCGTGTACTTGGACGGTAGAAAGGCATTCGACACGGTTGGCATGAATTAATATTCTAAAGTAAACCAATGTCGATTGTACAACCCTCCTGTATATGGACATGGCAAGTTGTGTAAGGTACCAAGGAATTTATTCAAGTTGGTTTGATGTAGGCCAGGGCACCAGGCAAGGCGGTAGAGTTCGCCGTTGCTGTATCTCTTATACATAAATAGTTTGATAAGTGCTCTGGAGGAAAGTGGTTGTGGAATCTGCTAGTATAAGAAAAAACTTAGTTGTCCAATAGTGGCTGATGATTTGATTTTAATTTCTTACTCAGTAAAAGGACTTAATGTGATGCTTAAAATTTGTAAAAGCTATTCAAAACGATGGAGATGTAGTTACAATGCCAACAAGTGTGCTGTGGTCGTTTTTAATGAAAGTGAATTATCTCACGGACAACGTACGTTCAAATTAGGAGACACCATACTACAAGAAACGACGAGTGATGTCCATCTCGGTATAAAAACCGATTAATTTCCTACAACCAAATACGTAGTTGATGTTGTTTGCAACAGACAGAGGGGAACCTATCTGAGTATTCTTAACAGCGGGATCAGTCCTCAGGGATTAACCCCATTATATCAAGGACAATATACATGACCAACGTCATATCCAATGCCTTTTACGGATGTAAACTATGGACCTGGCTTTCAGCTTCCGACATTAGCCGTTTGGAAAGGTTTCATCGATTTTGTTTAAAAACCATCACAGCTGTTTTTCTTAGAACAGTACTCATGATCAACTAAAATATCAACAAAGGTTCGAGTTACTATAAACACTATCCCGAGCATCCTTAGGAAAAATATTTGAAACATTTACACTGTCATTTTTTGAACAGTAACAGCTCCCTGCTGTATCAAAGTTATGAGAAAAGATTGTAACATTATGATCATCCCGCAAGCTGTCACCGATATCATCCTCTCGCCTGCCCTAAACATAACTACCAAGGCCCAGATCCTTCAGCATGCTATAGGTGACCCGCCCCTAAGACCTAACATTTTTGTGCATCCTTGTATATTTTTTCCCTGTACAATATATAAATGCAATGTATCATTTTATCAATACCGCTGTTCCTCTGACAATAAGCTGCTGTCTAGGGGGGTATTCATTACCATTAGTGATAGGTCCTGTTTAATATAAATTCAATTTGACCTTGGATAATGCTGTATAATGTCATTGTTTAGTTTTCACTGTTACATCTATATTATACATGGTTTTAAATGCTTGCGAATTGCTTTGTCTGTAAATATGTAATGTATTGTTGTAAATATGTTATACTCTCCGATATTGGAGGAAATAAAAGTTATTAAGTGTTATTATTACCAATTTATTTGAATAATGAAATATGTTTGTTATTTTAGTCGGCTGAATTTATGAAAACTTCTTTTACACAACGCTGTGCTTATCAGTATTTTTTCAATGAAAATATATTACATAGTTCACATTCATATTTCTGATATTTAACAATAACAGAACATCTCCAAAATATACATATGTGTCACTGTGTAATAAATCTTTACCATATTCCAATACACATCACCCTGCAGGGGCAGCTTCTAATAATTAGTAAATTGAATATTGAATATTGCAGTTTGTTAATGAATTCATAGAAATTTGTTAATGAATTTATATTAATGAAGTTTGTCCTGTTGTGTTCCAGCTTACAGTTTGGACGTCTTATTCAATATACAGGCGAAGTTGTTGTCCAGATTCGGAATATTACCTTGGTTCAAGTCGAAGATTATCAGCCACTTAATATATCAAAACTATAAGAGTAACAACAGTTGGCGAGAATAGACAAGAAGTAGGCAGAGAAGACCTTGGTACCAGAAAAGTAGACCTTTTCTGTGTTTAAAGTTTACTTTGTTGAAATCAGATCGAACTATTTGTATATATATGTAGCCTTACTCCACACAAATGTTATAAGACAAGGGAGTTCTGTTGCTTCATCTAGCATAAACATTTGTATTTTAATAAAACCTGCCTTTTTTGTAACGGTTAGAATTCTGTTTCTCGCAATTATTCAAAACATGCTAGGACATGTGACTACAGTTTTAAATGTACTACCAGGCCCTGATTTCATGAAAATACTTGTTAGGTGACTTAAGTACGTTAATTTGTTTAAGAAAATTAAAAAATTAAGCAAATTAACGCTCTTAAGTCAATTATTAAACTTAAGTATAATTGGTAAACTTAAGTATATTCATGAATTCGGGATCAGACATCTTCCATATATCTAATTTGCTTTAAAAATGACAAAAACATTTCAGCAAATACATAACATTATTTTATTTCAATTTATTATAAATATCAATGTCACCTTATGAATTATATATAGTATATTGTGAAATACAAAACAAAAATATTCTACAAAACTTTGCCGATTTCAAATATTGAAACTATAGTTACGAATATGATGGCACATGATTTGTACAAAACGGAGATAAAGTAATAACAAGAGTGTTCATAATTGATATGTTTACACACGTGCATTTTTTTCAAAGACATTTGATTACATGAAAACGAGATTTGAAATAAATTAGTCTAAAGTTCAGAAAAATTTAAAAAATATACTAAACATCTGTTGATTTGTAAACATTTATAAACATGTGAACCGTTGCTATGATATGCGGCTGTTATTGGTTTCATAGATCTGCCTGTAAGGTTGTATATGAAAGTACAAACAAATCCTATATATCCCCTGCTTTTGTCAGGGTAATCTTCCATGGCAGTGGCATCGTATGGACCCCAGGAATCAGAGGGCGTTTTTATTTCTTCCGATAACTGAAAATATCTATAAAAGGCAGAACCAGATAGAGGAGGACGAAATACACGAACTTCTAGTATTTTTAACTGTTACTGACAATCTGAGGTGGGCCCGGGCGTTATTTTAAGCATGACCGGGCACCTGTGTAGCACAATCGATCTTCGGCATGATATAATGGTGGCGAATTCCACCTCAATCGCTCGAAGTGGCTCGAACCAACAGATTTAAGAGGAAAGAGATTCACCGTCATTGACATCTTGGTCACGGAGGTCAATTTAACAATTAAGAACCGATGATAGATATATAAGAACCTAAAAAGTAACGTTGAATTCGTCCAGGAAGTGTTATTATACATATTTTCTTTCTTTTTTTTAAAAAAAAATCTTTTTAAGTGATGAACTTCATAATTTTTAAAAAGTGTCCAGTCAGTAACATTAGGGAAATGGTGTCCACAAAGTACCATTAAGAAAATAATGTCTAAACAATAACATTTTGTAAAGAAAATCGGGTTAGTCATCATAGGTCAAACGTGTCAAATCATTTACAATAATAACCTTTTTCGTGGATTTTCCTGTTTTAACCAAATTGAGCACAAGGACGACAACAATAGGTGAGATAACGAGAAATGCTAGGCCAGCCTAGAGCTTCAGCGTATGCAGGGTAACTATAGCTACCGTATTTTGGTGGACGATACTGAACAAAAGATTGAATCAACACTACCTGTAAAAAGAGACACATGCATTATGTCGGTTTTGAAATTATTTTACGTTTTTACTTTAATTACAAATTTTCAATACATTCAAGGTTCCCTTGATTGTAAACGGGTATCAGACAAACACGTCCGCCGCTATTTCGTTTTAAGTGTAGAGAATAATGAAAAATGCTTATAAATGTATATAAGAATGATTTTTCGTGAATCTTACAATGTCTGAGAACTCGTGAGTGGGAAGAATGAACAGTATACACCTATGAATGATATTTTGGATGGTGGCGGTCATAGAAATGGAATACATAAATCAGGAAATAACGAAACGAACAGCCGTAACAGCACACTTCCCCCTGAAGCCATCTTACCTCTTACATGGTACGCCCAGCCGGGCTGCATATAGAGGTTCAAACCCTCTGGTCAATTATCAGGTGCCATCATTATGTTTTTTTAAAGAAAAATACTACACACTACCCCATGAGGTTATAATACCCGTGGAGCATGTACCAGCTAGTATAGAAAACATGTAAATTAAGTTTGATTTCATTTAATAAAAGCGGGATTATTTTATTACCCGAAATCTAGAACCAAAAGGAAGAAATGCAATATTCTCAATTGTAATTCAATATACCAGATATGTGAATATATATCAGTACAACTAAAATAAAGCACTTAAAACACGTTTGTAGTTTTTGTCTTAAACATGGGAATATTATGGCCACTCAAACGTAACCAGCTAAACAAGCAACCCAAAAAAGCTTATACCGTGGAACAACTTCCATCAATGCTACGGTTCACTACGACGGACGAAATGACAGACGAGTGGTATCTTCCATTACTGTAGGGTAACGGTAACCATAGTAATAATGAAAAATATCAAACGTGTCACTAAACGAGATAAAGCACTGTAGTGACCAGCATCAATACCGAGGCACAACTTCCAACAATGCTACGGTAAACTACGAATGACGAAATGACAGACGAGTGGTATCTTCCATTACTCTACGGGTAACCATAATAATAATGAAAAATATCAAACGAGTCACTAAACCAGACACAGCACTGTAGTGACCAGCATCAGCAGGTATGACAGACGAGTGGTAACTTCCATAATTCTACGGTTAACCATAGTAACAATGAAAATCTAGCCGGGTAACCAGCTAAAACATGTATCCTCCATTATTCTACGGGTAACCATAGTAACAATGAAAATCTAGCCGGGTATCCAGCTAGAGTCGCAAAGCAAAGCAAGGCAAAGTACTATATATATATAATAGTGATTAGCACCAGAAAGGCTATGTATCACTTGAGCAAGGCTATATAGAGCTAGGCAAGGCTATAACGCAACGTTATGAAAATATTACTATAGTACTTAAGCGATACCTTTTGTACACCACTACTCAACGTCACTCAAGTTATTACAAAAATGACCAAACCAAAAGTGAAATGCAATGCTCTGGCTCTAGTCGCACGATTCACGCTGGTAACTAGCGTGAGCCGGAAACCAGGACCAGAGTTAAATACAGTTTCAACAAAGTACATACTTAACAGTTAATGAAACTGCTAATTTATAGAAAAATACTAAAGTATAATACGCCCAGTCAACTTCCGATAGGCAGAATTTTTCCGCCAAGCCTATATATGAGTGACTTATTTGAAATACTTTATAATAATAACATGTCCATAATATCCTTCAGGATAATATTTCCTTCATGAAAGTGTTAATCCATAGAAAGGAGTAGTACTCCAACAAAATAAACACATATATGAAATAGTTCATATATGCTTGTATCAAACTAATTAGGTAAAATAAACACTGTCATAATGAAAATAAAGCACGAGAACTAACACTTTTTGACACAGATAAGTCAATGTAATTACGCGCACACATTTAAACAAATTTATGTTCTCACAATTAAGTCACGTTTGCAACGGCAATGTTCATCACAAATTTATAGTGACGTCCAGAGAGCTTCTACTGTGCATAACATCTGCTCCCATAGATAGTGCGTGTTTGTCTGTGTCGTTACATCACTTCCCAGTTTGGTGTCAGCTCGTCGGCAAATTGTCTGCAACATAAATACTACGAAGAGCAATTAGTTAATGTCCGAAAACAGTTAAATGTAAACATATCATGTAGCTGTATACTAAAATAAAGGAATTTTATGCAATAGTATTACCATTTGTCAAAAATATATGCGTAAATCGTTTCGATTTGGAATGTGGCGGGTGGGAAAATCTATCAGACGTTGCTTCGTAGATAGTAGAAGTTTAACTGAGAATATTGCACGAGATTCCTGTGTTATATATGTCCGTATTTTGGGTTTGGTTCCCGAACAAATCTGGTTTATCTATATGCTACTCTTATAATAGACTTGGAACCAAAACCGTTAAATGTAAACATATCATGTAGCTGTATACCAAAATAAAGGAATTTTATGCAATAGTATTACCATTTGTCAAAAATATATGCGTAAATCGTTTCGATTTGGAATGTGGCGGGTGGGAAAATCTATCAGACGTTGCTTCGTAGATAGTAGAAGTTTAACTGAGAATAATGCACGAGATTCCTGTGTTATATATGTCCGTATTTTGGGTTTGGTTCCCGAACAAATCTGGTTTATCTATATGCTACTCTTATAATAGACTTGGAACCAAAACCGGTTTTGTTTCACATACATGTTTAGGTATAGATAACATTCGAGATCAATTTATTAATGTATTGCGGTGTCATATTATTAAGTGATTTATAAGCTAGTAGGCATATGTGATAGCCTGATAGGTCACTCGTTTAGTGATTGACAACTACCCTGAGTCCCTGAATATGTCCGCCGAGGGCGTCATAATGTCAGCTTTAAGGATTATCCTCGCAGCACGTTTTTTAAGTTTAGACAATCTGTCTATGTTGTAGGCAGAAGTACACCAAACGACACAGCCATAATCAAATAGAGGAAGCATGTATGAATTATAATATAGAGTTAAAGATTCTCTTGGAACATATTTAGGGAGTGATTTGAGTAATGTTATCCTACGTACTGATGCACAGTTGATATATCTGTTTATTCCAAGTTAACTGGTTATCAATATAGATTCCTAACAATGTTTGAGTTTCTACATGTGGTAAAATTTTATCATCTTATGAAATATCAATTTATGATATTATTGTTTTTTTTGTACTGTACCTAAACTCATGACTGATGATTTTTCTACACTAACCACTATATTGTTTTCACTGTAGCATTTATTGAATTTATATGCACTATTTTGTAAGTTTGTTGCGACAACCGTATGGTCTTTATTATGGGCGTGTATCGTTGTGTCATCAGCAAACATATCTGTATCACAGTTATTCATAAAAAGTGGTAAGTCATTTATAAAAAGTAAGAAAAGTACAGAACCTTGAGGAACCCCTGCTTGAACTAAAATTTTATTTGACATTTCGTTATTAGCAACTACATATTGAAACATTTCATCTAAATAAGATTGAAAAGAAGCAATGAATTATGACTTATATGATAATAATTCATTTTTTCAATTCAAATTTCATGATCAACTAGATCGAACGCCTTTCTTAAATAAAAAATATAGCACCAATTATCTCTCCGTTACATTTATGTTTGTTAGCCAATTATCTATGAGTTTAACTGACTAGCGCAGTTTGGCAGGAATGGTTTTGTCTGAAGCCTGACTGCGATGTCTGTATCAATATATATTTGTTGAGATAAGCAAATAAGTGTTTAATGATATGTCTCTCAAATATCTTTGAAATAGTAGACAGTATAGTAATAGGTCGGTAATTATTTGGATCAGCTCTATTACCAGCCTTATGAACAAGAAAGACTTTAGCTGTCTTGGGGCGTTTCGGGAATTCATTGTTGAGTATGGCTACATTGATTAGATCCATAATGGTCGGAGCTATGACGTTTGATGCTAATTTAAGTACTTTTGGGCTGAAACCATCAACACTTGTTCCTTTCTTTGAGTCTAGATCATTGATAAGTTTTAAAACTTCAATTTCCTTTACAAGTGGTAAATGAAATTTTACATTCGGAGGAACTTTGTCTTCTACAAATTGAGAGAGTTTTTCAAAATTTCGGTTATCAGAATGAGTTTTTTCTCTTAAGTTTGAACTTACATTATATTATTAAAGAAATTGTTAAAAATGATGATGATACTTTCTAGATCTTCAGTCTTGCTCCCATCAATATCAAGACTTTGTGGAATAGAATTTTGACTGCCCTTTTCATTGATATCATTAATCTGTTTCCAAAGGTATGAGTTATCCTTATTGTTATTTATAGCATTTGAAAAGAAATTGTGCTTACTTTTCATAATTAGTGTTCTAGTTTGATTCCTTCAGTATTTATATTCTGACCGATTTTTAATTTTATGATAGTAATCTCTTTTCTTTTGTGCAAAGGTAATATCCACGTTTAGCCAATCTGGTTTAGTTTTCCTTTTAACTCTTTTATGTTTAATGGGTGCATGACTATCAAGTACACTTATGAAAGTTTTGTTCCATATTTTTTAAATTGTATTTTGGATTATCTAGTAGTAATTGTATTTCTGATAGTTCTTTAGATAACTCTTCAAGAAAATCAGATTTGCAAAAATGTTTATATGATCTATTTTTAATTACACCATGTTGATTTCTTTTCATTTCGTTTTTGCCTGTGCCTCTTGTAAAGCAAATGGGATAGATCACTAATGGAGATGTTAGCGGCAAAAGACTCAGTAATATGGTTTGTGTTGTTAGTATAGATATAATCAATCAATGAAGTTGTATGAGTGTTACCCTTGTTGGATTCTTTATATGCTGGTCATGTAGCTGAAGAATGTGAGCCCATTTTGTATCATATTTGAATGTTGCGTGTCTGTTGCATGATTGACATTTATGTCTCCAACATGTACAACTCATGTACAACTCATAGCCTGTATGCCTAGCTTTATCAATCTGTATGTTAAAAAGTTCTGACCAGTTTAACTGATGGTGGATTATACACTGAACACAGTAAGAGAGGTCATATTGTCATCTAAAAATATTTCACAGAGCCCTAAAATGTCAACAGGGGTTGAACTGTTAAGTATGTTTCTTAAATCATCAAGTTTTGATTTTAAATGCCTAATATTTAAATTGGCTACATGTAGACCACAACGTTTATAATCTAATTTTGAGCTTGTATCATTCAATTGAGAAGTTTGAAGATGTGTAGAGGTCTGATTATCATTACCGTGGTTATAGTTGTTAATGTCTATTTCGTGTTCTTGTGTTTCATTGTTAATATCCAAGCTATGAGTTGAACAGTCAAAACTGTTACATTCGGAGCAGACATGCCCAAAGACATCGTAGGTGTTGGTGTGATATGCCCCGGAGCTCTCAGACATTCTATCTCAGACCCAGATCGGTCGCATTTTACTACCAGAAACTGTGTTGTTGCTATATGTTTTGTTGAAATTATAACTGGAAGTTTGCTTTCTATCTGTTGACATAGAACATTTTGCACCAATATTTCGAAGAGTACGCCTGTACCTGCAGGTCTGAGATTTGTTCTATCAGCATGATAAAGGGTTTTGGGCAACTCCCCGGAGGCCATAACAAATGAATCATGATTTTCAATGAATTTAAGTTTGATTTTGTACAGAGATATTTGAGTTTGACATTGTAAGGCGTCATGTTTTTATCCTTTCTTGGAAGCAGGCCTGATATAGTTATTTGTAACTTCTGAATAGATAGTTCTGAATAGACAGAATTTTTGTCAAAGTCGTCAGGTGTTATGTCGGCATCGACATCGATTCCGACAACATGTATAATCATTTCCTTATAAGGGGACATGTTATGTTATGTTATGTTATTGTTCCTTCTCATGAGAAGGAACACTTATGGTGAACATGTCACACTTGACTGAGCAGGTAATAGATATAAGGGTATCATCAAAGGCATCCGAATTCAAGTATGGCGCCGCCATCTTGGACTCATGCATATTCATTACAAATAGCCTCTTTGCCAATGTGTGTTTACGCATCTTTAAGTCAATATTTAGCGAAATACAACTACCACGGTGCCTATACCACGTGACTTTTATGGCTATGTGTGGGTATAAAAAACATAAACAGCCGTCGATTCAAGGAACATTTTTCATGATAACTTTCTTAATCCTGCACCAATTTTATTCAAATAAAGACGAGGGCCCGGCCATAAGAAAGATACAATCACGGCCCATCAGTTTGAGAAGAATGAATTCGTATTTTTGTCGAAAAGTGCAACCGCACATTTTTCAGTCAGATTGCCGACGTGCTATGTGTGGGTGCATTCTGTTAAAATCGTTTATAAAACTCTTAAAAATGCGTTCAGCGACAGAGCAAATGGAACCGAGAATGTAATGTTACCTTGTTTGACAGTTGCAAAATGATCGTTAAGAAATATAGCGTATTCCTCTCGTTTTTTAAATAAATAAAAAAAATGCTATGTGTGGGTGGGGCTAAATTTATGCTATGTGTGGGAGTAAACTCATGAAAATGATACCGTTGCTTGAGATACTTGCACTACGTGAGTTTTAACTTACTCGTGTTACATTCATAGAAGAAATGAGTATCCATCTAGCATAACTGATCTTTTTTATTTTTATTTAGAAAGTCGCTGTGTTATAGAGAATAGCGCGTCAGATTCATTGTTATTATTGATTACGAGCGCGTGTTATCAAACATCTTTGTAGGGATAAGGCATGTTTTTTCGTGTTATAACATCTGCAGAAATCCGAGGGATGCGATTGGTTGGTACCCGAGTCCGTTAGGGCGTGGGTACCAACGATTCCCACGGGATTCTGAAGATGTTATAACACGAAAAGAATATGCGCTAACGCTATTCTAGCATAAAACCCGTTAAAATGAATAGTATATTGTTCCTCAACGTCATTGAATTTCCATGAAATGCGCGGTAAAGTCTACGTTGTTTTGTCACGTTGACATCATTTCATTTTGAATTATCCGTTTTGAGGCTGTAATCAGGTAATGCGTTTACGCTCTGCCATGGAACGTGCATATATAAAAAGGTGTTATAACAGCACGTGAGCGCGAGAATCTCTCTGTTAACACACGTTTTCTCTCCTGTTAAAACACCCCCGAAAAGTGACAATAACAGCAGTTTTATGCTAGAATAAACGTTAAAACTCTGATATATGTTTGAAGTAAAATTTATGAAAAAGTTATTTCCAATCTCCTTCAGTTGTGTTGAAGTGGTTTTTTTTTTATCTTGATGCATAAACAACGTTTTTCATAAACACGCAATTGAATCAGTGTCCCTAAGGTAGTTTTAAAGGGCAGTATTTGTGACAATATACTAGTAGTGTAGAGCATAGATCGTAGCCTTGGATGCTGCTCCATTGTAAATTCCACTGCTCGCCTAGTTCGTGGTTAGTTGCAGCTAAAATTGTATTTTATTGTAGCTTTGCGCTATACGTTTGAAACAACACAAATTACTACTACTACAGGGTTGTAGTTCAAACCACTTTTCAAGCATAAAGAAAGGGCTTCAATCCCTCGAACGAAAGTAAAGTACCTGCGGTAGTGCATGTAAAAAGCTGCTATTAAATTCATACCACACACATAACACATGGAGTCATTTCATCAGAGTCGCTAACCTATTTAAGAAATAATATATCTCATCCAGTGATTTGTCGCTGAATAAATCATTGTTTGCAATTCAGATGCAAAGGAATTATATCACGAGGGCGCAGTCTTGTTAGAATGAATGTAGCGCGTCTATCGCTAAAAGTACAGCCAAATAATTTTAAAGAAACACTTAATCAATTACATTTCTTGATAATTAAAATTTCAGTTTGTGATTTTAGAAGAGTTCGTCCAAGGTCTGTTGTGAGATAATATCTGTCATAGCTTTTTTTTTTTTTGTTGGTTTTGTAAGCGCCTACATTCATTCTAACAAGACCATTGCAGAAAATAAGGCTCCAAAGAAATTATCAAACAAATTAAGAATAAAATTGTTTGTTATGAAGTGGGTGAACTGTCCAAGGAACTTCTCTTAAAATTATCTAACAGACATAATTTTACCAATATTTTGATTGTCTTCTACTTTGTTAGTGATAAAGGACGCTCCATTATACTTATCTACTGTGACCTGCCTCCTTGGTGGAGTGGTTAAGGTCGCTGACTTCAAACCACTGTAACCTCTCATTGATAGAGGGCCGTAGGTTCGAGCCCCAGCTACCGACTATGTCTCTTTATGTCAATCCTAATAGTCAGGCAAGTAAACTCTCCATGCAATATGATTCACCTTGTTGTTTGGCACGGAAGAGTTCACCATATTGTCTTACCTTTTTACTGTTTCTGTATATAAACTTTTGTCAAAATATCATTCTTAACTATGTGTTTATCTTTTCGTGTGAACAGTTAAGACGCAATACTGACGTACAGTGAGTTAATAACGACTCTGATGAAATGACTCTATGCGTTATGTGTGTGGTTTTAATTTAATAGCAGTTTTTTACATGCACTATCGAAGGTACTTTACTTTCGTTGAAGGGATTGAAGCCCTTTCTTTATGCTTAAAAAAAGGTGTTTGAACTACAACCCTATAGGCTAATAGTAGTAATTTGTGTTGTTTCAAACGTATAGCGCAAAGCTACAATAAATACCATTTTAGCTGCAACTAACCACGAACTAGGTAAGCAGTGGAATTTACAGTGGAGCAGCTTCCAAGGCTACGATCTATGCTCTACACTCTATTGTCACAAATACTGCCCTTTAAAACTACCTTAGGGACACTTCAATTGCGTGTTTATGAAAAACGTTGTTTATGCATCAAGATTAAAAAAAACAACACTTTAATACAACTGAAGGAGATTGGAAATAACGTTTTCATAAATTTTATTTCAAACATATATCCGAGTTTTAACGTTTAAATAATTATGTTTGATAACACGCGCTCGTAATCAATAATAACAATGAATCTGACGCGCTATTCTCTATAACACAGCGATTTTCTAAAAAAATAAATAAAAAAGATCAGTTATGCTAGATGGATACTCATTTCTATGAACGTAACAGGAGTAAGTTAAAACTCACTTAGTGCAAGTATCTCAAGCAACGGTATCATTTTTATGAGTTTACTCCCACACATAGCATAAATTTAGCGGCACCCACACATAGCATGTTTTTATTTATTTAAAAAACGAGAGGAATACGCTATATTTCTTAACGATCATTTTGCAACTGTCAAACAAGGTAACATTACATTCTCGGTTCCATTTGCACTGTCGCTGAACGCATTTTTAAGAGTTTTATAAACGATTTTAACAGAATGCACCCACACATAGCACGTCGGCAATCTGACTGAACAATATGCGGTTGCACTTTTCGACAAAAATACGAATTTATTCTTCTCAAACTGATGGGCCGTGATTTATCTTTCTTATGGCCGGGCCCTCGTCTTCATTTGAATAAAATTGGTGCAGGATTAAGAAAGTTATCATGAAAAATGTTCCTTGAATCGACGGCTGTTTATGTTTTTTATACCCACACATAGCCATAAAAGTCACGTGGGATAGGCACCGTGACTACGTAATAACAGACTTTCAAGAAACAACAATATAGGTTAAATCATATAACTCCTAAATTTAACTTGTCATAAGGAAGAATCGAGATTATTTAAATAAATATGCATCATCTAAAAATAGACTCCCGCCAAAATATTATCCGCTATTGTTTTGCTTGGTTTAATTCTTTGCTTCCAAAGGATGATTTTTACAGATTTCATTGAATATCAACTATATTATTTTGACGTTAAGTATACTATTAAAACATACTGTACCTATATAGTAGTTCGAGATTTTTTCGCTTTTTACAACATTTCAATACTTCCCTTGATTTTATCCAGAACTGTATAATGATTTTTTTCACTTTATTTAGCTAAAAAAATCAAACTTTGTAATTTCTTGCCTAAGATAAGTTGTTTTATCAGAATTAAGCCGTAAACTTTTTGTAAGCATTTTTTCAAACACATTAGATTGTAAGTACCGGCTCATATATAACCCCCTTTTTTCCAGTTAAGTTTAATGGTACCAGAAGGTATTATTTCGTTCTGGAGTTGGATATATCAATCATGCGATGCATTTAAAGGTGAATGGCAGCACTTTTCTGTCCATGTATTGCTATGTCAAACTTTAAGTATACAAAGAAGCTAACAAACGGCCAATTTCCATCTTTGCCACTAGGGAATGGTTCGACAGAGGATTCCCGATGTTTTGATAGAATGATGGTCTTTATTATTTATTGTCCGCTGATACAACATTTATGTAGAAGGTGTTTAATTATAATTATAAGTTAGATATATGTTTATTTGAAATAACACATTTTTAATAGATCTACTTGTTTTATTAAACATCTGTAACAGGATGCTAAAACAGATCCCTTAAAAAGAATTTTTAATGTGCGCTAGAAGGAACCTTTTGGTAAGCTAAATCTTGTGATATGTTCATTTTTGACAGTTTGTCTTGAAGATAACCAATTGTAGCCTCAGGGAAGCTTTTCACTCAGACATTCTTTTGTAGGCGTCTTGTATCGATGCCTTTGAGAATACATGGATCTGTAATGAATGTCAATTTGGGAGAATTAATTATATTATATTTTTCTGTGTGAGAAATGGTGTTACGGTTGCTATTGTTTTTATAGCGTCATGTTTGTTCGTTTTGTTAAAGTTTGTGATATTTGGTTTCTTATTTCCTGAAACAATCTAAATTTGCTTTTGTGTATCTTCACAAATTTACTGTATCTTCACAAATTTACTGTTAATATTTTCAGTGTGTGTATAAGATGGTGTCTGCAAACAAGGTATCATTTCGACAGTAGGTTGATCAGTATTGCGGGTGCTTCTTTCTATTTGAGTTTTGTTTGTAACTTGGTAATTTGGTGTTGTTTCTTGTTCGTTGTGCTCTGAAGAGTTTTAATTGCTCATGCAGAATTAAAGGCGATCTTAACTTATCAAAAATAGATTGTGCTTTGGCGATAACAGCATTTGATTTTTATCAAGGTCATATTTTAACAAACCAATATTTTGATTAATATCTAAAAGTTCTGTTTCTGTTTTTTTTTTCATTATTGCACTTTTGCTGATTTTGAATTGCTGTTAGTTGATCATTTAAATGTTCAAATTTTGAACTACAGAGTCTGATAGCTTTGCTATTTTTTCAGTCAAAAGTGTTGTTGCTTGGTAAAGTCCCAAGATAATATTTGACATAGAACGTACTGTCGAAGGCATATTTCTACACTGTTCACACGACCACCACCCTGCTGGTTCACTATTATCAATGTTCACACCCGCGGAAACACGAGTCATCGGCGAATTTGGTGCGGGGCAATTTTCTGTACAGTGATTTGTATTTTTATTCGAATATTTTTTTGTATGATCAGGCTTGTTATTCTGCGATCTGTTTGTTTTATCTATCAAGATAATATTCGAAACTTTTCGCATTTATATTTCCAGGAAACTTTAGGCTATCTAGATGAACCTTTTAAAAAAGTTTGAAATATCAAGATATTTTAAGGCATGGAGATAGCCATTTACTTGATTAATGGTAATTATGGACACTTACGTAAACCAGGTTCGAGATAATAATGAAAATTATTGAAATAACATACCCATGAAACTTTTGACTATTGAGATAACCTTGATAGAAAACTTCGCTTTATATCAAGATAACCGATTGCTATCTACAAGCTATATTGTGGCAGAAATATGTCACCATAAAACAACTTTGCAAACTTATTCATCTTTATTAGTAAGTAGTCCAAGAAACATAAATTAGACCTACATATTGTCAGAATTATGGCCCTATATGTACATTCGGAATTTCTTGGTTATTTGTTTTGCTTATAAAAATAAATGTCAACTTCTTTTGAACTCAGTAAGAGCTATAGCTCTGAAACATTTTGCACTTGCAAATTATCATTAGATAACTAATCAGGCCATGAGCCACAACTCTATCTTCTATTCATCAAATATATGCCCCTTTAATAACGTTAGAAAATTGGAATGCCTTTGTTGTGATTTTGTTTAGATTTATTTTTCTTGAATATCTTATCTTTGAAACGTTGTACACTCTATTGTGATCAACAGGAAAGTAAGAAGGCTAATAACAATAACTCTTTTCTTCATTTCGCCTAATTTTAAGCAGTTACAGACGAGCGTTGGACTCCGCTTGCGGTTATCTTGTTTAATATTTAAGCTATTGTGTATATTGTTGTTTCTGTCTAATGAAACCAATATACTTTACAAAGGACCTCGGACATTTTCTCATTCAGATTGCCTATCAAATTAAGTAAAAACTGACCTAGGGCTAGACTTCTGAAATAGCATAATAAAGATAGTTAACGACCATTTCTTGATATATTCGAATGAATTTTACAAGTTTGTTAACAAAAAAGATGATTTTGTAAACATTTCTCACTTTCATTTCTATTGAAATATGAACATTAATCATTTTCATGTTTTAAACATCTTTCCCCACAGTGACGCAACAAAATATTTCACACGCCTTTGTAAATGATTATCATGTATGTATGTTGCAAAAATGGTACTTGGTCACAGGGGGGAAAATGTTAAAAATTGCAAACAAATACATACAGGGTGTCGGCAAATGAATTTTACATAAAATATTGTGACACTTATTGCATGTGTTTCCTAAATCTTACATATCTACAGCCTTATTCGTTTTGGTAAATGTTTCAAGCATAGAAAACACAATAATAAATAAAAGGGGACACAGAACGTGAAGCTTGAAATCAGAATGATCCTGCTATGTACATCTTATGAATTTTTCAATCAGGTCTGCTGTCTCCTTACAGTCGAAGTCCGTCAATTGAGTGTCATGAGGATTGACGCAACTGCGTCTGTAGCAAAACATGAACCAAACAAGTTTCTTAGACATATATAACTAGATGTATGTGTCTTCAACCTAAACATGAAAAAGAGATATAGACGAACTTCTATGGAAACAGTGCCACTGTGATTCAAATGCCTTTTTACCCTTTGTAGAATACACACATAGAATGCATTTTAAGAACAACCTTTGCTTTAATTAACCAAAGAAGCACTGAATCCAGCATCCACAACTCTGACAGAACTACACTAGACACCGACTCCTGAACTGACCCGGGTGCCTTCAGAACTAACACTGACGCCCCCAGAACTAACTCTGACGTCTTCAGAACTAACACTGACACATCAGAACTAACACTGACGCCTTCAGAACTAACACTGACGCCTCCAGAACTAACACTGACACCCCTAGAATTAACACAAATTCACCCACACGTCTGAACTGAAACTTATTCCGAGTGAGTGAGTGAGTTGGGTTTTACGGCGAATCGACAAAAAATGGTCATGCATCGCCGAAAAGAAGTCATATTGCAAACGCCAACTGTAAAGCATAAACATTGATGCAAAATGTAAAGCATACCCAAAAACATCCATGTAAATATGTAAAGGACACTATGGGTAATGTAAAACATATCTAAAAACAGCCATTTAAAAATGTAAAGCAGATCTAAAAACAGTTATGTAAAAATGTATATACGTGAGTGTTAAAATATCAGCTGCAATCATTATAATATTGCAAGATGTAAACAAAAATATGATTTTTTGATATATTCTTATCTGCTTTAAAAACGATAAAATATTTCCGACTGAAACGTTTTCAAATAACTCTTTCAATGATTGAACGTCATAATATGTACCGCGCTGTGTAGCAAAGTCCACACAGTCGATTAGAATATGTTTAATAGTTAGCGGTGTTTGACATGGTACACATTCGGGTTGATCTTCTTTATTCAAAAGATAAGAATGAGTCAAACGGGTATGACCTATTCGACAGCGAGAAAGAACAACTTCCTCCTTGCGAACAGATCTGTTCCCTTGGTGCCATTCCCCTAGAGTAGGTTTGTTATCATGAAGTTTATTGAATGAAGGACTGTTCCATGACGATTGCCATTTAGATAAAATGTATTTCTTTATATTGGGTCTAAAATCGGTATGTGGTAATTTCAAATTAGATTGTGATAATAAAAGGGATTTCTTTGCTGCAATATCAGCATCCTCGTTTCCATGAATACCAACATGACTAGGAATCCAACAAAATATAATAAACTTTTTAAAAGATAGTTCATGAAACCTGAGAAGAATATTTTGAATGAATGGATTTTCCATATTTCGGTTATGAATTGACTGTAAAACAGAAAGCGAGTCGGAAAAGATAATAAATTTTTCTTCACTATTTTTTGAAATAAAATTTAGAGCTAAATCAATAGCTTTGGCCTCGGCTGAAAATATTGTTGCATTATTTGGCAAACGTAATTTTGATTGATGAAGGAGGCTGACAGCAGCACAGCCAACCTTTGATTCATCTTTTGAACCGTCTGTGTAAATTGCAAAATAGTCCTTGTAAGTTGATTTGATTTCATGATATTTGGACTTGAATATTTCAGGGTTTGTTTCAGACTTTCTAAAGGCAGATTTCAAATCGAAAAGAACTGTAGGGGTATCAAGGGTCCATGGTGGTGTATCTGGAATTGAATTTTCTTTAATACTATCGAATTCAAAGTCAGTTTCATTCATAGAAGATTTTATGCGAAATCCAAACGGTTTGATTTGTTTTGGTTTTTCCTCATATGAATCAGAGTACTTTGGTTTAAAAATAATTTCATGAGCAGGATTGGATTTGTTGGCAGCCACTTTTAAAGCATAATGCAATGAAAGTTTTTCTCGGCGTGTGTAAAGAGATGGGTCGTTTGCTTCAGCATCTTTCAACTGGCGATGTTCGGAATGCACCAAGAGCAATGCGAAGACCTTGATTATGGATGGTATCTAACATTTGTAAATAAGATTTTCTTGCGGAACCATAAACAATACAACCGTAATCTAACCGTAATCTAGCTTAGATCTAATTAAAGCCCTGTAAAGTCTTAATAAAACCGTGCGATCGGCTCCTCAATCAGTATTTGAAATTACCTTTAAAAGTTTCAATGACTTCAGACATTTGGCTTTCAAGTATTTTATATGCGACACAAACGAAAGCTTTTTATCAAAGATAACACCAAGAAATTTTGCTTCATCAACAACGGGTATTTTTGTACCATTTAGAAAAACCCCAGGGTCACAATGATGTTTCCGTAATTGGCAAAAGTGGACACATTGAGTTTTCGATTGGAAAAATTTAAACCCATTTTCCATGGCCCAAGTTTGAACTTTATTCAAACACTGTTGTAATTGGCGTTCAATCGTACGCATATTTTTTGAACGATAACATCAAAAAATCGTCAACATATAATGAACAGTCTGTCCCTGGTAACAAACATTTCACAATATTACTAATTTTGATGCTAAAAAGTGTGACAGATAAAATTGAACCTTGTGGAACTCCCTGTTCTTGCTCAAAAGAGTCAGAAAGGGTATCATCAACACGTACTTTAAAACTTCGATCAGATAAAAATTGTGATATAAATGTTGGCAGACGACCTTTTAAACCTGTGTCGTTAAGATCATTCATAATACCATATTTCCATGTAGTGTCATAAGCTTTTTCTAAATCGAAAAAACAGACACTAGATGCTCTTTTTTAATAAATGCATCACGAATAAAATTTTCCAGTCGAACAAGATGATCGGTTGTGCTGCGTTGTTTGCGAAAGCCGCTTTGAAAGTTTGTAATTAAACCTTGCGATTCGAGGTACCAAACTAGTCTAGTATTAATCATACGTTCCAGAGTTTTACATAAACAACTAGTAAGAGCTATCGGTCTATAATTACTTGGGTTCGTGCTATCTTTTCCGGTTTTTTGTACGGGAATAACAATAGCTTCTCACCAGGAGTCTGGAAAAATACCAGTTTTCCATGTAATATTGTAGATTTCAAGGAGAAGGTCTAATGATTCTTGTGGTAAGTGTTTTAAAAGTTGATAATGTATTTGGTCTGGACCAGCTGCAGTATCATGTCATTTGTCTAGAGAGTCAATTAACTCTGTTTGCTTTCTTTAGTTAATTTAATGTTTTGAAATCTTTGGTCATAATTATGTGAAGAAGAGTTTTTTGAAAAAGCTTCACCAAGAGTATTAGCAATGTCTTCTTTGGTAGATGCAGTAGTCTGGTCAGATTGTTTAAGATGAGAAACATTTGAAGTTTTTCCATTTCCACTTATTTTACGTATCATTTCCCACACTTTTTTAACCGATGACCTAGAATTAAGTTTAGAAACGTATGAATGCCAGGAGTTTTTCTTTGCTTGTTTTATAGTTCTGCGGCCTTTTGCTCTAAGAACCTTAACTGATTGCAGATTGTCTTTTGTCGGTCGAATATTAAATTTTTTAACGGCCGCTCTATGTTTTCAAATAGCGGTCTTACAATCATCATTATACCATGGTTTATTTTTTGATTTTATCATTTCTTGAAGTTTTTGGAATGGACTTGTCTGCAAACTCTGATAAAATAACAGAAAGCCGATCAATAGGATCAAAAAAATGGCGAAATTCTCCAAAGACAAATCATTTTTGCATAAAATAGAGAAAAGTGAAAACTTCACAGGCTGCTCAACACGACAAAAATGAAAATGTTGCAGGCTCGGTTTGATTGAGCCTGTTCATGGACGGTAGTGGAAATGCATGCTACCGTCCACGCCCTCTAGCCCCGGGTTGAGCAGAACTCAACATTTACACATGCTAAAAGTACAAAAAAAAACAATTTAGAGACATCCGCAGATGTATTCAAACGGCAGTGAACATGGAACCTTCAATGACACACGTGTTGAGGCGTGTAATTCCATGAAGAGGGCGTTTGGTCCCCAGATAAAGTTTGCCCCAAACGAGAAAACATTGGGCAGAAATAAACAAACTGGAATTTAGGAAGGAGATCTGAGGTTATGGAGCCTGCGTATCACAGGAACAGTCAAAAGACAAAATTAAAAAGCAGGCACCATATCCAAGGGGTGATTAAACAATACCCAAGGCTATGAAAGCGGGAGTATTGGAACCATCCAGGCCGAAATGGTCATGTTGAGAAACTAAACAGTACCAATAACACGACATAAAAGTCGTGCTGAACGATCTGAGAAGATCGAAATATAACAGCCCTGATTGACTATACGGGGAGACATTTTACGGCCGCCACACGGCACAAACAACGCTGCTGTGGTAGTAAAATAGAGAAAAGTGAAAACTTCACAGGTCGCTCAACACAACAAAAATGAAAATGTTGCAGGCTCGGTTTAATTGAGCCTGTTCATGGACGGTAGTGGAAATGCATGCTACCGTCCACGCCCTCTAGCCCCGGGTTGAGCAGAACTCAACATTTACACATGCTAAAAGTACAAAAAGCAATTTAGAGACATCCACAGATGTATTCAAACGGCAGTGAACATGGAACCTTCAATGATACACGTGTTGAGGCGTGTAATTCCATGAAGAGCGGCGTTTGGTCCCCAGATAAAGTAAAGGGTTTGCCCCAAACGAGAAAACAATGGGCAGAAATAAAAAAACTGGAATTTAGGAAGGAGATCTGAGGTTATGGAGCCTGCGTATCACAGGAACTGTCAAAAGACAAAATTAAAAAGAAGGCACCATATCCAAGGGGTGATTAAAGACTGATATTGCTGCCAGTCAGCTTTATTAAATTTAAAATAAGAGGAATCAGCTGACGTTTGTTGAACAATACTTGATAAGATAATCGGGAAATGATCACTCCCATGTAAGTCATCTAGCACTCTCCATTCGAAGTCAAGAAAAAGGCTGGGCCCTTAAGGGTGTTTCTCTTGTTGCTCTGTCTTCTGAAAAGGCATTGAGTACATACGTTTATGGTTCTTAAGGTTTGCTTTTTATATATTTATACACGAGTATTTTTGTGTTTTACATGCCATGCCTTTTTGTTTCCATTATGTGTGTTAGAGATTCATCTGTAGGGGATTACTTTTATTTACACTGTCCCATGTCTTTGGAACATGGTGGGGGTAAGAGTGAGGTTGGGTGCGCACCATAAACCGGTTTAAGCTCCCCAGTGGTGTTTTTGCCACTGACCGTTCCAAGGCGGTGCCCCACTGTGTTCCTTTGTTTGTTCGTTTTGTCCTTGTGTGTTGACTTTGTGTGCGCGCGTGTGTGTATGCTTATTCTCGTCTTGTCCTTATGTGTTGGCTTTGGGTGTGTGTGTGTGTGTGTGTTGTTCGTTTTGTCCTGATGTGTAAGCTTTGAGTGTGTGTGTGGTGCACGCGTTTGCGTGCTGGGGGGTTCGTTTTGAAGAGGCTGCGCTTTTGGTGCGTGGCACTCCCTGTTTGATATTTTTCTTTGTTTTTGGTTGACAAATTGACAAATCAAGAGAAGAGTAGTGTCCTGTAGCAGGATGTAGGTATGTTTTGGATTTATCATTCAGTAAGCAGAGAGAATTTCTTTCAATAAAGGTTTCAATAATTTGACCTCTAGCATTGCTATCAGAACAATCCCAAAACTCGCGGTGACCATTTAAATCTCCCATCAGAATATTAAATATGTTCTATCTGGAAACATGGTATTCACACTATTCAGTCTTCTCAGGAGAAGACGTCTTAGTAATCTTTTTCTCCGTTAAAGGTTTAGGAGGTATGGCAGGAGGCTTAGACGAACGTCCATCCTCCTCGTCCTCCATATCTACATCTACTGCTAGATGTTCAAACCGGTTGTAGTGGTTAATGGGATCATTAGATCCCTTCCCCACTCCACCGGTATTTAGTTCAATTCTTTGTCTGGGTGTTTTATTCACCTTTGCCGATGATGAAGTACTTGTTGAATTGTTACATACATTGCTTGTTCGTTGTTGTTGTGGCTTGTAATTAGGGATGTTTTGTATTGCAGCTGGAGCTTTACCTTGAGGATTTTTCTGTACATTTGATTGTTGTTTACTGGGTTCCGAAGTTGGGGCTGGATTTTGAGAAACGGTCACTGAATCTGTTTGAGTAAAAGCATCAATACACTGTGTTGTTTTGTTAGCGACAGATTTAGTGATTGATGAATAAGTTTGTGCGAGAGATGGAGATGTAAATCTGGCATTGGCAATTTGCCTGGCTTCTGGAAATCCAATGCCTTGTGTGAACTTGACATGAAGAACGTCCTTCTCGAGTTTCCGCGTCTTGCAATCGCGAGACCTGGCTGAATGTGGCTCGCCGCAATTCACACAACGCACTGTATAATTGCACTTGTCCTCGTCATGGGAATGGCCATCTCGACAGCACTTTGGGCAAATGTGATCACATCACTTTTGCAGTTTCTCTCGTTGTGTCCGAACTTAAAGCAGCAGTAGCATTAAAGTGGATTAGGGATATAGGTTGTAACTTTTGTCATGAGGTATCCAACTTTTATGACTGAAGGAAGGAAAGGTATGCCGAAAGTAAGAATAATAGTGTTTGTGTTAATTTCTTTTCCTAATCGTTTAGTTTTGATTCGTCTAGCAGCCGTGACATGTTGATTAGTAAGGCCGTGCAGAATTTCCGACTCCGAAACTCCAGCAAGATCAGGACAGCGGATGACCGCCCTTGAGGAATTCAGAGTGCGGTGTGCAATGCACTTACATGGCCGGTTGAAGAAGGATGTTAATTTAAGTAAATTTTGAGCATGTGCTGCTTTTTCTACTTTTAACGGACTTCGGACTTATTCCGAAGCCGACCGAAATATTAGTAACGACCCTAAAGGAATATCGACATTAATGTTGATACTAGCTAGTGAAGTTCTGTTCCACTGATATATTGGATCAGGCGGTATTTCATTACTACATTGTATTATTATGTTGTTTTATATTTTTTTTGCATTAGAATTACAGAAAGCACATTTAAATAATTGCTAGGCATTAAAAATATAGGCTTAATGTGCATGACTCTGTGGTGTAACCGTCATTATTTAAGCACAATAGGACTGTGCCTACAGATAACAGAAACTAAAAAACCACACTAAAAATGCAATACTAAGGGACCTTGAGAAGAGCAAACGATGCATCTAGAATGTGTCCAAATGTGTCATAAAATGCTAAAACCCAGGCACACCTGAACCCACAGTGGCCCATGCAGTCTCCTACACCCCTCCGCTATAAGTGAAAAAGGCCAGCTACGCCAATGTATGTAAAACACTTTATGTATGCAATATATAACCCTACCTATAATGCCCGGTCAATATACAGTATAGCAATAGATGTATAGAAAACAAACCATAGGCTATGATCAATGCATCAGTTATCATGAGCACTCAGGTGGAAAAAACTGAAGTACAGATGTGTGGCCAAAAGTTTTGTTCCACTTTTGTTTTTTTGCTTTTCCTTTTATTTCTAAATATGTTAATAATACTGATAATTTGCATAGTAAAAATTTATTTTCTGTTTTAAAACACTTTATAATAGACATACCTTAAATGTTTATTTCACTTAAGACACACACTTTACATTTTTCAAAAAATATGACCCTCAGTCACAAACTGCTCAAATTTCAAGACAACGAATATGAAATAGAATTATTTTTGTGACAGTTTGATAGGTATATAACTCATTTATGCGTATTTGAAGCCATTATATAAAATTATCAGCTATTGAAGTCATGAAATGGCATTGAAATTTGGGCAAAATCCATAGCATAATGTCCGATGTCCTTTGATAAGCTCTGTAGATGGTTAATAACACGTATTGAATGACCAGTGGTATTCACCCCGTGGATTCTAACAAACGTATTTGATTATAGAGATAAAGCTGTTTAAATCGTCGGGTTTACTATTAGTCTGTTACACTGATCTGTCTTAGCGAATACAGGTTAATATGTAATATAAGCGCGTGGAAGAGTCTAGTTTACTATATCTGAAGTCGCTTTATTTATATATATAATGTGAATCACGATATTTGAATAAGGAAACAATATATAAACTGATAAAATCAATCGAAGTTTATAGAGTTACAAAACATCGATCAACGTCTTCTGTTTTCTTAAATACAACTAGTGTATAATACAAAATACGAAAACGTGAATTATTATTGAAATAACGCCTACCTGAAATATCGATATTTGTATAGTTTCATATTTTGATTTAACTTTGTAATTGATAGAAACAGAAGCCTTTAGCGAAACATGCAGACACGAGATGAACAGGACAGCGAGAGACCTCCGAACAGAACATTGTTGACAGTTTCGCTATTTATTTCATGTTTGACAGGACTAGTGTTACAAGTGCTTAGTTTCGCATATCTGTTCCAAGGATTGTGTAATAATGTACCGGCGGAGAGAGCATACTGTATGAACAGTACAAACAATACGGGAAAATTGGATAATGAAACAACAGATGAACCAGAGGGTAGGTTTTCCTCACTTTAGCTTTTTTTATAAGAAAACTATTAACCATTAACTATACTCAGTTCCAAAAGAAAGTGTGCACTTTTTAAGTTTAAATATTTCAAAAAATTCCCCGACGTTTTTGTTTCATTTGTTTCATACACTAACTCTCAGGTATAACTCAAAATCTAAAATGCTCACCAATTTGTTTACGAACTGATTTAAATTTTGGTACCAAACATTATAAGTTTTCATAAAAATAACCGAGAAAAAATAACAGAAAACTAAGTGCACACTTTCTTTTGGAACTGAGTGTGTTCACAATGTACTTCTGTAGTCAGCTTTTAGTTTTTATCGCAAACAAGAAATCATTTCAACGAAATTTAGTGTGAACTATATTCTGTAAAGGCATTTCAGCTACTTGTTTGTATTTCAAAATGAAAATATTTATCGATTTCTTTTTCTTGAAACGGAGGAACAAGCCTAAGATGTTTTTGTAATATGAAAGAGTGAAATTATTCTTGACTTGACTGACTTTTTCTTGAATTGTCTTTTTCTCTTTCTTTTTATAATTGTATTTTAAGCTCTCTTTCATTTTCTTATTTTTCTTCTTGTCTACTTCTTTTTCTTTTCCCAATTGTTTCCTCATTAACTGCATTTTCTGTAGTTCTTATTTTTGTTTAAGCTTAACGAGAGACAGTGAACTGTCATCAAAATGTCCCCGTCAACAATGTAACGAACCAAAGCATTCTTAATTTCAGGCTTACGCATGTAACATGTGAAATTGCTAGACTAAGGACAAAAGTAACATGAGTGTGACTTATGTAACCTTCATGTGCAAGATATATATGTTTATAAGACGACTCAGTGTAGTAAACTTTATTTCAAAAGGCAAATGTTTTAATAGCATTATCAGTCTCAACATTCATGGTTTGATATATGAAATGCAGATGTTAAATGATGAAATGTTATATCAAGTTATGCTAGGAAAAACTCTTACATTATTTGCCAATATGGAATGTCACAGATCATTTCTGAATGTTTCGTATAAATATTTAATTTCGTGTATTTAGAAATAAAAACATACTAAGGTGTATATTAATACTTTTAAATGCGTTTTATATTTTATGCTAATACTTTTCCTATTTTCTTTTTTAACATATTTGTGGTAAGGTAAGAAAATGAATTGTATACGTGTATTATAGATATTTATCACCGAAAGGTGGAAATAAACAGAATATAATATATGCATCGATTCGTTACCACATATATAGTTACCCGATAAACAGATAGTTCAGTCTGTACCTTCAACCAGTGGAAGATTCTTATTCAACTCCTCCTGGGAAGGTTCAACTACAAATTTACCAAGATTGAATGCTTGTAAGATAGTTTGTTGCTTTCTCAAGTGTAAAAGATCACAAACTGTTAAATATCTTAAGGTGTACAAAAATACACAAGTGCATTGAAATATCAAATACAATTTCAAATTCATAAACCCAAAAATATTCAGATCCTATTCTGTTACAAGTATCAACAAAATTTATTAAAATAAATTTACCAAATGCAGTATTAGTATAATACCTAAATAATTCGTACTAAACAAAATCCTCACTGATCTTGGTTTTGTAGTTTTTGAAAAAGAATCACAGTGTTTCATCTACACAATTCACTTTTAATGGACATTAATATCCAAACATAAAAGAAAAAAAAACACTGTCAAAATAATTTCCATAATTTGAGGAAAATATTCCTCATTAATCTACTATTCTGATAATAAATTCTTTATAGAAATTTGAACTATAATTTAACTGTTACCGCAAAATTTTAGCTGAGTCAAAAGAAAGCTTTTCTTTATATTAAAAGGCTTAAATATTTCTAGAACTTTCTCGCAGCTTCAGTGTATGGCTAGAGTTTCAAAGTTCTTTTGTTCACAACAAAAGTATTTAAAGCGGCATGCCTCCAGATCGTTCGACAACAATTTTTTTTTAATTTTTTTTTAGATATCTTGAAATAAATGCTATATTTATTAAGAAGGCTTTAAAACTTAATTACTGACAAACGTTATGTTACGGAAACACATGAGAATTTGCTGTTTTTACTACTTTTTACGATGAAAATCGAAAAGCGTTTGTCATGCTTTTACTCCAGGTAAACTGTCTCGATTATAAATATCTATATTTTGAAGTCATTATTCACTACTTCAGCTATAGCGCTATTGGTTACGACGACGGGAAAATGTCTTTATTGCCGCGGCGGTCCGGAGTTCGATTCCCGACGCGATTATCTTTTTTTCTTGATTTGGAATTTTTAAGATATTTTAGAAACAAAAATTCATATCCTAATGTTCATAATATGACCAAACTTCAATCTGAAAGAAAGATTATTTTTTAGCCAAATCTGGAGGCATGCTGCTTTAAAATGTAGTGTATCTGGAAAGGAAATTGCTTGAGTCTCCATAAGGTTCTATGTATCAAAAAATAGTAGCTACCAGAATGTCCTTTATATGTTTAAGCAAATTAGTTTTTTAACTAGAATAGGGAAAACCCACATCTAATTAAAACAGTCAAACGATCTAATCAGCAACGGAATCATAAATAAATAAATTACAACATATACATTTACAATTAAATTCACATTTACAAAAAAATGGCCTTAACTAAAATGAGGCGATTACTCAACGAAAGTGCACATGTATACAATATGCAAGTAGGAGGTTATCCAATGTTACATACAGAATTTATTTTTATTGAGAATCAAAAAATATTTTTGACAAATTTTAGTAAATTTCAACATTTAATATTTTCATGTGACGTATAAACTTGAGCGCATACGAATGAGACATAAAATACAG
>NW_026459079.1:0-74201 GCF_021730395.1 Mercenaria mercenaria
ATTCTGTAGTTCTACAGCACAGTTGATTTATGAAGTTGAACAATTCATGCATGCCATGTAAAATAAATAATTATGATACTATTTATTAATCACATCTTGCTGTAATATAGTACTGTATGTTATTTCATTCCATTGTATAAATTTGTTGATATTTTGGTGCATGATCATACTTCATTCAGACCCTTGACCTTGTCAGCTATGCAGAGGTGTCCTTTCTTTGGCTTATTTATAGACATTGTTCATTTTTTTTACGAAATTATTGTAGAATATATATAGAACATTGACATTTACCTAGCTGTACCGTTGGTCGACATCATGTATTCCTGTTGAACAAGAAAACAGTTTGCAAATGACATTGTTTCCATGGTGCAGTTATTTATTCATCTGAAACAAACACATGACGGATTAAATGCACAGTAGACCTTGATTCTAATTAATGTTACTTTAGAAATATTGATGGTTTTTGCCGGATGATTCAGAATGTCCAATCAGACATATTTTATGGCATAAATGCAGAGTCTATGTTCAAATTATGTCAATTCGAATGCAAAAAGTACATCAACGTTTCTTTCCATGACAATGATCTATTCTGTCTATTCTGTTCGATTCATCATCTATGAAACAATGCGTTAATTCTGCATCGACTCTATTTCAAGATCTGAGAATGATTTGTTGTAGATCTACCAGTGGATCTAATGATAATCTATGGTGGCAGTGATATTTATGCATGATTATGCAGTGTTCAGTTCTCCGCCCAAAAATAGGCAAATCATTCTCAGATCTTGAAATAGAGTCGACCGATTATCAACCTTACTTTGAACTCGTTGCAAAAATAATTAATTTATATAAATCTATATAACTTTGCACTTACCATTGTTCCTAGTCCCAGAACAACTCGACCTGTCAAAATATGTAAACACGAGGGAGGCCTTTTGACAGGACAGTCATGTAAACTTCCGAAGGAAATAGTCCAAATTTATTCCAGTTACTTCCATATGCGATATTATCGTGAATTATAATTATATGCATAATGTATCGCATATAGATTTAAGCATAAATTTAATGTTTGTGAATCCTGTGCTTTAACTGTTTTCACGCTAAGCGCCGAAAATTATGAAATCCATAAGACCATGTGCTCAGCCTGATCACATTTCTACGCACTAACACATTTTTGTGTGAAAAAATATGCTGAAATTTACATTTTATTCTGTCAATTACTTTGTGACTGCAACCGTTTCTAAAAATAAAATTGACACATTTGACTTTTATGTGTATTGCCCTTGTAATGATATTATGGATTTTTGTCATAGATACGCATGTTTATCTCAAATTAATTGTGAAATGATGATGTCATCATGAAAAAAAGAGAAAATAAAAATTATCTGAAATTACCGACTCTAAAAGGCACTTTCATCAAATTTATATAAAAATTGATTGCTCGCAGGAAGTAGATATATTATCTAGGTACGTTTTGGTCACAATTTTAGGCAGAATAATGCTTGAATGTAGCAACTGTCGATTTTGAAAAAATATGACCACCTAAAAATATTTTTTTCTGTCTTCTGACCGGATTTTCTGGAATAAGTTGGCATTTGTTTTTCAAGATATATACTTCAAAGGAGAGCTTAATCATTTTCAATAGGCATTTCATTCATCAAATTATGTAATTCTTCAGTAAAAATTCGCAAAAAAGTTGTAAAGACAAGCACTAAAATGTCGATATTTTGGCTATAGAATGTACCTTAAGGAACAATGTCCTGATGAAAACACCATTTAATTAGTGATACTGAGAATATTGCTTACGACTCGCGGTTCAGACGGTAGAAAACAAGAATTTTCAGTCACGTTTTGAAAACCAAAGAGTTCCTTGATTCGGCATCACAGGTAAGTAGCCAATTTCACCATTACGACAGAATCATCATATGAACAGTATTCAATTGTTCTTAGGAAGGTGTAGAAAATGCATGTAATGGCATGAAATATTAAACCACTGGTAATAATGAATTGTATTTGAGGTAGCGGCGTTGCCTTAGAGACGACAAATAAATAATGTGAATATCCTAAAAACTTTAAATATTCATATTTAATATGTTCTTATACATCATATTTTCCAGTTTTAACAAATGAACCCAGATATAAAGATATAAGAACACTTTTCAAGGTGTGTTTTAAGCTCCCCTTGTATAATCTTTTTTCCCTTTGATAGGTTTATCAGAGTGTTATCTGAAGTGCACTTGTAATATTAAAATGATTTTTTTCTGTAGTTTATGGTAAGGTACCATATATCAAATGAATTTAGTCGTGTCAATAAATGAAAGAATTTTTACTGCTAAAAGTCCCAGGCTGTAAATCAAGAAAAAAAGATTTCAAGTAATAACATGTCGATATACATTAAACTGTGTTTACATAAAATATCACATAAGCCACTTAAGATCATTATATATCATCATGAAAGGTATTGGTTTAGAAAAAAAGATACTACGAAATTGTTTTTGAATTTGAATTTATAGCATGATACTGATTACTCTTCGATACATATTTTAAACCTTCGCTATACATTGTCAAATACGTGGAAGTGATTATCGTGTTAACTGAGGTAAGAAAGTATTACCTAAATTTAAAGTATTTGAATTACACTAAAAATATACTAAACAATAAGAAAAAGAAAACAAATCTGGTCCATCTCTTGCAAATATTGACTTTTTTTTCATGTTTTTCATTGCTTTCAGTGATACATATAGTTACTCCTATTGTGTAGAACTAATTATTAAAGATAAATGTTATAGCTCTTACAAATGCAACAGTATAAATTGTAATGTACACACCACAGTTGTAAAATGGGCATTCTTTACAGATCATTTTCGCTCTTTTGGGAGAATGCGAGTATTAATTTTGTTGGTGGCATTGGCTCCGGACCTTTTGTTAGGTACCAAAGCAGGTAATAAATCACATGTACACTTGAAGCTTCAGCGGTATTTTTTTTTACTTTAACATTTGTCTGAGATTATTGTTGAAAAGTGAAAAATAAGACTTTCTATCCGCAGTAACACATCTTTAGTTGTAAAACAAAGAGATAATATAGTATTAACATATTTTTAAAACTATATAACTAAATCTGCTTTGATTTTCATATAAAATATATATTTATATGGTTATAATAACGTTAATCAAATTTATTAAAAACATTGTAATTAGACCATCCAACGATTTAATTGTTTAAAAATTTCAAGTAATTCCGAGTGATCGCATTTTGTAAGTTTTATTTTAAAAGTGGATTAAAACAGAATTCATTATTTTAGCTTCCTGTTTAGACGGATGGATTTCGTACAGGTCTCATTGCTATTTTGTCGGATATGAACTACGGCTGCCGTTTTCCACTGCACAGGTAAGTACATATACTATATCAAAATAGAATCTTCAAGATATCGAATTATCACTGTGGCGAAATTCACACAGTCAAAACAAAGCGCATCTACTATATTTTTTTCAGATGGCTTTGTCTGACAAAATAATGGGGAGGAACAACAAAAATATACAGTTCAACCTCTCCAGAGCGGCTCTCTGCTAAGCAAAAACCTCTCTATAACAACATCATTAAACTTTCCCTAAGCTGAAATATACTATCAAATTTACCTCTCCAGAACAACAACCTCTAAATAACAGTCAATATCTGTATCTCCCAAAGGGTGTTGCTCTACAGAGGTTGCACTGTACATCAACTTCAGTGAAGATAATAATGCGTAATTCAGTACCTAAACTACGAGTTTTTGTTATGTAGTTATTACGGCTCCTACCCTTATATAGCAATATTACATCGGTCTACAAGCACAATAAATTCCAATACGTATAAGGCTTAGCCTAGTAGATTGATATATTACATTTTTGGTTTTTGTTACATATATAAGTCTGGATAAAATCTTAGATGCCTTGCCAGAACGTGTGCAATTTTGCAAACTCTTTCTTTAAGTCTTTTACTTAGTAAATATAACGTGTTGCTACAGTTAATAAAACCAAACCGAAAAGCTCTGCTTCTGTATGCATTTTTTCTTTATACGGGGTACATTTTCCACGCTTAATTTAAATATGACAGATTTGGACCATTAAAATAATTAGATGTATAGAATGCATGACAAAAGAACCGTTTATACAGCAGTTACAACGATATGTAAGTAAGCTCGTATCAAATTATAAATTGACAGCTAAAGCTAGCCTAGTAGGCAAATATTGCCACAGCTCAAAGAGAGACTATTGTTTTAGATATCGTATAACTTACTTATCTGGTACACATTGAACCACTTGAACATATCGATGACAGGTACAAGCCAGATATCACGCATTAGTCTTAAACGGCTGTCCAAAGCATCAGCCAAAGTATTTTACAGATTGAATTATTATATTAGACTCATATGAATCATTAGTTTAGTATAAGAAGAAAAAATAAGCCATTAACAGAAGTTTTGTAACACAATTATTATTTTCTTTTTGTAGATATACTGCAGGATCAATGGCGCTTACCTTACACGTCTTGACACTTATTCTGAATATTTTTTCCTGAAAAAGTTGCTTAAAAGAACAAGAGGTAAAACAATTAAACGGTAATGGGTTTTGCTTTGATTCATGTGTTCAAAATGATCCGATGCCCTGGTCGAATGTGTGTACGTTACTACGAAAAGTAGTTGAGCTAAGTGTTTGAGAAAAGAACTTAGAACTCATGACAGATTCCCTTGTGCGGATGAAATCACTCTTCGACGCATTTTATTTTGTGAAAATCAAGTATTAAGGAAAATATAAACAAAATGTTACCTTAATCAAGAGGTTTTATATGTCACCTTATTCATGTGTTTACAATTTTCAGAATAATTTGTACTTTTATATCTAAGAATGCCGATAATAAAATTTGGAACAATCGTAGAATAAAACGATGAAATGAAGCTATCCCTTTTCACAAAAATCAACCTATACATGTAGGTGTCGGTGCGTATTGAACGCGAGATGATGGTTTTTAATTACTGCTGTAGCCGTGAAAGAATTATTTTTTCGGCACACATTATAAGAAACAAACCATTTATTCTCTTATACATTAAGTTGATAATTAAATCAATAAACACGTGCTCTCTTTCTTGATGCTAAAAATTAAAAGAACGTGAAGTACTTACCAGAGGCGTGATCAGTTGGCATAGGTGTGATAATCCTGATAATCCAATTATACATATTAATCAGTCTGCAAGCTTATTTTTAAATAGGGTAATAAAAGGGTTATTTATTTTCGTTATAATTATGATGTAGCAATAATTTTATTGCAATAGCATTTTCCGAAAGTAAATAAAGTCAAACGATTTTAAACAATAGATGGGAATATCTCTCTAAATATTTACACAATTATCGCTCCTAAAAAATTGCGCACTTTACCTCCATTGCGCGCCATTTACTTAGCACAAATATCTGCTGTTTGTGTGCCATTTTCATTTCTTAGCATTTTAACGACATTTCAATAAACTATAGCCAACAAGTTTACCCAATAATCGTTCCTAAAAAATCGGGTTCATTGCGCACTTTACCTCCATTGCGCACCATTGCGCACTTTATCTCTATTGCGCACTATAGGCGTACCGAGAGGTTTTCTCCATGTGTACGGTATCTAAAAGTCACACGGGTTGTGCACTTTGAAAAAGGCGATTATTTAAATGTGTTTCAGGATTTCTCTGGAATTAAGTTCTGAGGACGAAAATAAAACCAGTTTTAAACGTTATAGTTATTCACTAAGAAAATAAAAACGATGTCCATATTAAGAAGAAACTTTTAAAATCCTCTCGCCACAAACCGCTTTCTCAATTTCTAGATTTCCTTTCTCGGCATGCATTGAAAAGTTTCTTCTCTGAATCTGCGCATTCACTTTTAAAGTTATTGTGATGAAATGAGTTTGACTATTTTGTTTCAGCATACAGTGCATGGACAAGCTTGTCTGATCAAAGATATGAAGGGATTTGGCTATGGCATGGTACAAACGAACTAGCCACATTTTCAGACTGGGCTCCTGGTAACCCAAACAACGACAAAAATGAAGATTGTATGGGGTTTTATCATCGGCATGGCTATATGTGGAACGATTTTCCGTGCACGGTTAAACTGATACCCATATGCGAAAGATCTTAAACCCATTCGTCTATGAAGAATTTATTTAAATAAATGCTATTGACTTACGCTGTTTATATCCAGATACATAAATGAAACGAAAATAATAAATTATAGGCTCAATTATTTACAGCCGGTTCACTTTATTTGGCAAGTATATGTAAACCGTCTAAAGTCTTGTAGGTGATTCAAACACAAATTTCAAATGAACACAGTATATTGAGTAGTTTACAATATCGAATTTTTATTTTAGTACAAAAAATTCAGAATGCATGAAATAAACATTTTTTATCATAAATAATTACCAAATATTACTGTCAGCATCGAAAGTAATATAATGCTATTTATCAAGTGATTTCATATTAGCTATGTCATTTTTCCATGTCGACCAGAGCCATTAATCCGATAATCAATACAAAATTTTGAAGTGAATACAAAGTCACCGACTAAATGAGGTTACTTTAACTTTTTACATTAATTTGATATTTCTTTTCAATATTGAGAAAGACGTCAGTTTTTGTTTTAAAGTGAATTCAGCTTCGCAGATAAGTAAACAAATATTCTAAGTTAAATGTTCACTAACGCCTGTTACCCATCACTTACATTTTAAAAGCATCCACAAATTATTTCTCCAGCTTAAGGTTAAAGTTTAATTTAAGGTTCACTGTCCGCATCTATGATTAAATTATTCCTACATTTGTGCGAAACAAAACATTATTATGATTGTTTGAAAGAGTTCACATGACCTGAGTTTATACTCCAGTAGCCATAATTATGAAACAAACCTAAATTTCAGAGCAACTGATTTGAAATTGAAACATAATCTTTGTAATTTAGGTTACCTATTGTATCAACGGAGTCTGCTTTTGTTTACATCAATAAATTAACAAAGGAAGCGGCATTAAAAGCAAATGCCGTTTCAACTAGCGTTTGTTAGTACAGTGGTCTGTATGGTGATTTATTATCGGTGTATGGCCATTTTCAGCAATACATTTCTTTTGGTCAGCATTGCACATGAGAAATATGTAAGAACTATGCATCCATTTCTTACTTTTAAAACGTGGAAGAGCATATTGCATTATATCTCAAGGACAAACTAGGTATTCTATTATTTTGATGTTACATCCATGCTTCCAAAGATATTCGTATGCATGTGATTTTCTGTTTTGTACAATTATAAGATTAAAAATGTGTCTTTTATAGCCAATTAAGTTGCTAAATTTGCGTAAATATTAATCAGTTTGCTTTACACTTTTTAGGGATTTGATGTAAAACGTCTTGTATCGTTTGTATATTTACTAGTATGAATTACTCTCCGGCGTAATGCTCTATGCATATTTATTTATTAGTCTTCACTGTAAATGCTCCAAGTCTCTGATTAATATATTTCGATAGCGTATTATTATCTCTTTTGTCAGTTATTTGTATTTTGATAAAGAATAGAATGATTATAAAACGACATCTAAATCACGAAAGATGATAACTTATATGAGCAGAAGATTCAAGTAATCTACATAAAAATGAGAGCATTGCATTTTTTCAGATAATGTATATTAAACATGTTTTAAAATTCTCGTATGTTAGAATGTTTCACGCGGTATTATTATTATTATTATTATTATTATTATTATACCAGATTTATAAAGCGCCCTTTTCATGATAAAAAGTTCAAAGGCGCCATACATATAGCAAACGCAGCCACACAGGACGAGAAATTCATCCTCTACTAGTACAAATACAGAGCGATCTGATCAGTGGGACAGAGTGAGATAAAGTCCACGGAACAGATAGAGGGAAGCCTGAATGTTCTAAACAGTATTCAGTATATTTTGTTTTAAAAGAAGGAAGCCTGAATGTTCTAAACAGTATTCAGTATATTTTGTTTTAAATATGTCAGCATAATTGCAATAATTTTAGACTAATTCCGAATAATTTAAATTTTTTGCCTTCTTGTTATTATGATAAAATTCCTTAGGTATGTTTTAAATAATTTTATTTCTTAGTGTTCATCAGAATCTTCCAGTATATCTAGAAATATTTCTGAACTGATATATATTGACGTCAGTGACTCTATTTGCTTGTAATTTTTCAAATCATATGTACTGTATTTTATGTTTCAAAACGATTGTTCATTTCTTTTTTCATTTTATATTAATTATAGAGCAAACATATTGTTTCCTTTTCTTGTTTTCTGTTTTCGTCTTAACAGCAAGATGCAATTTCGTGAATTTCAGTGTTGTTATATTTTCTGGTCCTTTGGGATCATGCAGTCAATTCAACGGATGTGTAATAGAGTTCCGCTCAAGCCGGTGCTAGAGGGCGTGATGGGTGTTGCACTTTCCATTACCTCTCATAAACAGACTCAATCAAACCGAGTCTGCTATTATCCTTTTGAATATTCATATCATCAATATTCACACATTACCTCCCTATGATGTATTTTATTTCGAATTTGAAAAATATTTTTGTATAAGAAAAACTGTGAAAGGATCATTTGAATTCATAGAACTTAACCAAGCAACATAATAGCAGACTCAATAAAAACGAAATAAAATATTGTGTTTTTGCACGTTTTGGGACGAACGATTCGTAGAAACCCTACATTTAATTTTAGATACTATAACTGTCGCCTGAGCACACTTCTCGGGTAAAATGAAAAAAAAGCTTCATTACTCACATTATTGACTGTATGAATTTGTTTCAAGCATATTACCAATTTTATTCAACGAGCTTAATTAGTTCTATAACGTACTTCTTTTTGTAACTTTACTTTCTGAAACATCAAAATTTAATCTTTCTTTACTTATCACAGACCAAGTCAATTCGACCAACGTCTCTTGTAGTTAAACGACGTCACCGTCGAAGCTTTAGTGCACTAGTGCTAAACCAAAAATATGTTAAATCATCACAACGATATTATGTTGACGTCACGTCAAAGTGTTATTTATAGCGCCATGTATGCTTCGAGAAATAGCGCTTTCATTTTTTTTTCAAATATTTTACAGTATGTTTAAAACAAAATGTTGAATTGTACAACTGTCTTTATTAATTTACACACATATTGAGTTGGTTATTTGCTTTACAGAATAATTCGCTATTATTTTCACCCAAATTGAGCCCTTCCGCAAAACGTATTAAAAACTTACAATTTCCTGTCCTGACGTGTATAAACAAAAGAGCGTTACTACCTACGATTTGGCGCCAAACAGGCCCGAAGAAACATCAATTTGATATAAAGTTTACAATAAAATACATATAAGAATTTATACACGATGGCGGTTATAAGTCGTTCTAAATAATTTCACTCGGGCTGCGCTCTCGTGAAATTATGACACTCGAAGTAAAACTGCCAATCGCGTATAAATAGTTTTAAAACACCGGTTTGCTATAAATTATTACTTAATTTGAAAAATATATTTATTAGAACAGTATTATTAACTTGCTAGTAACTTCTTTGTAAGATACATTTATATAATAAACGATTTATATAATAAAGATATGAACTGACAATGTAACACGTGTAAATATGTTACATACGGATTCAAGAATTAATAATGTGTCACAGAATTCGCACTGGCCATATATTCATCCGTTTATTGACTTTATAGTATTTTGTTATTTACACCGAGTAATAAAAGACATTTCAATCTAAATTTCGCATAGATAAACTATTCATTTAAGACTATAAACTATGATAACCGAATAAAGTTGTATATACAACGTTTGTTAATAAGTAACAAATCTTCCGTTATGATACGATGGATGTGTAATTACATATATTAAGCATTTGTGTGATAATATTTGTAATTTCAGAAGCTTAAAAGCTAATATCATGTTCCTTACGCTAGTGCCTACTTCTGCACACGAATCAGGCATTGGGGAATTATTTCAGACACAGTGCAATTTTAAATGATCCAATCGTCATGGAGAAAAAACGCCTCGCCCAAAGATCGAACTAAATGACACCGTGATCCGTAGATCTGTGCTCATAATGATTAAGCGGGGATGGGAAAAGCCATATTTGAGCACTATGATATTTACATGAACCATTTCATCCCAAAAACTTTTATGAACTGATCTTTTGACTAGTAAATAAAGAAAACAAACATTTTAAGTGTACTTCCTTGTAAATATGTATTTTCAGGTAGGCATCGCGTGAGACAAGTTAAGGTTGTAATGTTGTGGTTAACCTTTAAACAATTATTATGAAAACAATAAGCGATAAAATAACACTTTGCAATACTTTTTTCAAAGTAATGCCTTCTCTCACACCTTATTCAAACACAGCAAAGTCTATAGCAAGGCAGTTTACTGCAACCGTATTTTTACCCGACTATATTACATGAACTGAAACACTTTTGTTTGTCCAACATTTTTAATAACTTAAAGTCAAAACTCCCGAATGTTTCTGACGTGTTTTAGGGGTATGGACTTAATAACTGCCAGTGACAATGAAATATCACTTGCACCAAACCTTTGATATTTGCCATTTCAGCAGCACGCGAACTGCAAAAACAGCAGGCTCTGTTCAAATTTCAGCAATAATAACAGGAAGGTTTGAATCGATAGGAAATTACAGTTACAAACGTAATACTTTCCTGAATCACATAAATTCATTAGTATTTGCTGTTAATCAGTAATTGTCATTTTTCATTCCTGCATATTTGTAAAGTCCTTGTTTACATTTTACTAGTTTACCAGTGCACGTAGACTCTAAAATAGCATTTTCTCATCTGATTACAGAACATGTCTGATGTTTTGGGCATAGGCTAATGAAAATGTCGGAACAGAAACAATCTGCTCGAGTTACTTGTTAATGAAGAAAACTTGTATATGAAGGTAATGTCAGAACGAGCATATACGCTGGAGCAAGTACGATTTCGACTTCAAAGATATGTTGTCTCATCTTTAAAATTGTATTTTTAGCGGTATTTTAAAGACAGGCTACCTTGTTTTTTATTATTACTGTATTATATAAGGTTAAGCCAAAACTTTAATTATTTTGTGGCCGAAGAAATTTGAAAATCAGTGATGAACACAGTCAGGGGTTTTGAAAGGTATTTATTTTCGTTAAGTACTGGTTTTAAGCAGAACCTCTTAACGAATTCTGTAGAAAATACGGTTTTATTTCGAAAGTAAGTACGAATATGTATAAAATAAGTTCCGTATTGCACTTGAAAAATGAAAAACTGGACACAGAGATTCTCAGTTTAAGCATAAACTTGCAAACTACTGACATTGACGTAATTTTATTATTTTCATTTTAAACATTGCATTACGCTTTTCGATTAAATCTCGTAACGATGTTTCTATTTAGATTACAACACTTTAACCTACGGTTACGTTTTAGTTTAGGAAAATGCTTTAAGAACATGAAGGTTACTGGTATGTAATGAAATGGAACTACAGCAGTATCTTGATCTGACAAAAATGGTCAACTATAGAAACATATTAAATAAAATCTAGAAATTGAGTTCTAAGCCCTTAAAATAACCAAAACTGATTTTACAAATGTGAAATTTATGATAGTTTTGTTATAATCATTAACAGAAGTTTTGATATTTAATTTAAAGTTGTGATCCGCAAAGAATGACAACTCTTGCCTTAGGCCAGTATTTATAAGCAGAGCTATATATTTACTTACTTCCCTTTTACAATTACACAGTTGAGTTGAAAATGAAAAAAATGGTTTACGACACAATATCATACATTTTTGCGCAACAAAAACAGTTAGGATTTATTCATATGTGTTTGATTTACCATTTAACACCTGCTTTATATGATTTAGTCAGCTGACTTACGATAAAAAATAATTTTTAATAAGCTGATAACAAAATGAAATACGAGTAAGTATTTCATAGTGCAAATAATACAGTTTTGCTTCTATCAAAATGTCACAATAGAAGCACTTCTGTAATACGGAACAGGTAGGATTACTACAGGTGCAATTATATTGGACTCTATTTCGTTTGCCTACTCTAAGGCTACAAATAGGAAAATATTTAATTAATCTTTCTTAAAATCAGCTCGGCATATTAAGTATACTATAATTTTGTGTGATTTACCAGTTTCAATAATTGAAGGAATCCCTTGAAAATGCAAAAGTTATATTTAAACGCTCTTCATTTAAGTTAGACCTACAAATGTTGTTTAAGTTAGCAATGTAAACTCTTTTGTAATTTATATAATAATTGCTTCTTTTAAAAAATATTTGATATATTTGTCACACAAAAGGTTAGAAAGCGATTAAAGAGCAATAAATTTAACAAGAAATACGCAGTGCTTAAAAGCATACCAAAATCATTATTTTTACATTTTTGTTATACTCTACTTTGTTTGTCCTGATTATGCATGATTGAAATTCAACAATTTGTTTTTACACACATCTAGGTTTTATCCAATAAAACAAAATATAGTAAATACAGACAAGCAATGAATAGATAATCGCACTATCTTATTTGTAATTCGTCAGTTATGTAATCTTATGTAATCTTTGGCAAAATGACTAACTACATGTAGTTGTTGTAAAACAAAATGGACAAGTAAGAAAATCTTCCTGGATTATTAGTGAATAATTACCTCGATCTACGCCAAAAGATCAGTTTGCTGTGATTTCAAACTAAAGGAAGTCTGGAAGTAAGTGGAGTTTATGTTGCGTTTTATTCAAAATAATTGACCCGCGCCATGAGAAAACCAACATAGTGCGTTTGCGACCAGCATGGATCCGGACCAGCATCCGCGCAGTCTGATCAGGATCCATGCTGTTCGCTTTCAAAGCCTATTGCAATTAGAGAAACTGTTAGCGAACAGCATGGATACTGACCAGACGGCGCGGATGGATCTGGTCTGGATCAATGCTTGTCGCAAATGCAGTATGTTGGTTTTCTCATGGCGCGGCTCAAATATCTTTTTGTGTTGATAACTCCTTACAAATATGGCATTTTAAATATGAATGTACGCAGTTTAGATGTCTTAGTGTCGTTGTAATTCTTTGAAGTGATTACGTAAGTATCTTTTTTCATTAGAATGTACAAGAGTAGACTTCTATCCATTTGAAAATACAATAATGGCAGGATGTGTGCTACCAAATCGAAATTTTCGAGAAACTAACTAGAAATTGTACCGATACGTGACTAGAAATTACGACTCAGAATATCAAAACTTGTAAACTAAACATAGCTTCTTAAAATTATATTATACTTACACCACATTTCGAATTACGTATACCACCATATCAGCTAGAAATTTCAAAATATCTTGCCTTCTTGTCCGTAATATTTGAACGTTCATCCGCCTGTCAAAGTTCAAAACAAAACAGTTAATGAATATGTTTGTGTCATGACAAGTCATTTTATTGCTTATGAGGTAGTAAAATAATTGTAAAGTTGAAGTATCTTTCTACATTTCATTTCTAGTACATGTAGTTCTTAAGTGTCAGCATATATAATTAAAATTTCCCTTTCCTTCTTGTATGATATGCCCTTAAGTTACTCTAGATGACGTATACCTATTTATCTATGTGCAGTATGGGTACACGTTCGTTTCGTAGTGACTCGATCCAGGTAGAATACATGCCAGATAATGCAAAAATAGTGAAATGAGCAAAGTTTGAACATATCCTGGCAACACTCTATGCTACTCAATAACCGAAGTATTCGAGTGACACAGTTTGCTACTCAAATGGTAACCAGTACACAATAGTACATGTATTGGTACGGCTAAGTTTACTTTCTAAAGAGGCCAAAACTTTGTCGAAACATTGCTTTTTTAAGTGCCATAACTACCCCGTTGTATTCTGTGGGCCTTCATGGCTACTAGTCGGCTACCCAAGGTACCTGGTCGTAGCCAGGATATAAACATATCTAGTCATTTATGATAGTCAGCGAACTAAAATTTAGAGTTATTTAAGTGGAAATATTCAGTTAGTCAGTCGAAATTTAAAAAAGTCGCATGTGGTCAGCATTTAATCAAACAATATATATTGTCAGTTTATATTTTGTATATATATTTAGAGAAAATGAAATTAAAGAAATATTTCATGCCTTAATATAAACAATCATAATTGAAGTGTATTTTGGTACGAAAGAACATGGCAGTAGATTATGGTTTAAAACATTAAGCTTACTTTTCAACTCCTGTATTCAACAGAACGGAAGTGCAGATCATTAGTATATTATTACTAAACATTCGGTTTCTACTGCTGTCTAATGCCAAAGTGATTTCATGGACCTACCCGATCAAAATCTCGGGAAATGTGCTGTTTAGTTAAGTTAAAAGTCCATAACGAACATTAAAGAAACAAGATACACCGCAATGCGTTGCAATTGTACCCACCGCCACTGCGTTGGAATCACATTTTGGTTGTTTATCTTATATGCCTAGGTCACTTAAACCAAGGTTAAGATCACACTTGCAGGTCAAACGTCAAAATAGTTCAACTTCGTGTCGACTCGATATCATCTAAACCACTCAGAGGATTTTCATAAAACTAGCACCAAATATTTAACTCAGCATAAATTATTAACCTCGTCAAGACAACATACAGAGCGCAAAACCAAATTCATTATGTTCAAGGTCAATGTCACATTTGTCGGTCAAAGTTCATAATCACATCATTTACTTTACCTGTATCAAAGCGGCGTCATGTAGTATTAATAACCTTAAGTGATAGCTCTACCTTTTCATTAAATGATTGATTTAGTTATTATTTTAATAATTTATCAATTAAATGATTCCATTAATTTGCTGCAGCGACGAAAATTGCACTATTTCAGGAACACAATATTTACCATATTTTCCGATGCAATCTTTTCATGACATATCCATTACAAAATCATTTAAACTTATGAATTTTATCATTATATCTTGTATCTTAGTAACATTGAAAACAATAGACTAAGTGTGACACGTTAATACACACAAATACTAACGTTTCTGTAGAAATGCATATATCATAATATATGCAATTACTGCCTTTTTGGAAGTCAACATGTGAATTTTTATTAACCAGATTTAAATGCTACATTTATTTAATTTTATCTAACCTATTTTTTTCTATTTTATGACAGATGATGCAATCCATTTACAGTGATTCAGTAACATATTACGTAAAAATTTACTTTAGCAGCTATTATTTTATCATTCTGAAAACCGGACGAGAACCACATGACAAATGGACAACAGACACCGGTAAGATTTGATGTTTAATGGACGTTGCCGCCACGGCGACAGCATAACCTGTGACGCTCTAATTATTTCTGGACTGACGTCCATCCCCTTAAATATTGACGACAGATCTTTATATGAGCGAGCGGACTGACGGACAGAAGCTGATAAAGTGATACCTTTGTGTCAGAACTTGACACAACACAAAACCAAAATTCTGTAAGTTTAATAATTTATTACGTTCTTTACTAGCCAAGATAAGATAACATTACACATTGTATAGTCATATTTATGAATACTAGTAGTAAGCTGCCATAATTATTAATAGAAGTATGGAAGATATTGGCCACTTAACAGATGACAGGGAATGCCGAAGCAACTGTCAACTGAAGAGAAATCCTATCAGCCGAGAGAAGAACAAGCCTACAACGAATTACCGGCAATTAACTAAGCTAAAAGCGAATACTGTTGCGGATTCATTTAGCAAATGGCAATACTGTTACGAATAAGGCGACGCCTAAGTACAAAACCAAGACACGTCATTTGGCAAGCGTAACAGTACAAGCAAGCTAGGATTGCCAGCACCTTATGGGCAAAACCTAGAAACGCAACATGGAAACTGTGCAAACGCAACAGTTTACTAGATTAAATCAACCCGATTACATACAGCTACAATAAAGGAAACCAGCCGCCTTTGCTCCATGACCGACGGGAATGAAGCCGGAGCCCCAACGACGATCACTGAGCAAACACGACCGTTATGATTACTGCAAAAATACTGAATTTGAACATTAATAACGGCGCGTTTTGTAAGACTGGCTAGCTCGACCCTCGACTGACAGAATTTTCCGCACAATAAGTGACAATTATAGTTAAATTTTTTTAAGAAAAAGGCTACTTGAAACATAATTATTCACATTATTTTCACCCATTAATTCTTATGCAGTTTATATGCAAACTAGAACTTTACTTCACACAATATAACAACCAATACTAAAAACATACTGATTTTGTATCTTAGCAGTGTCACTAGTCTATTTTTGTGCTAACAAAATGTACCACGATCAGTAATATGCTTGCACTGTTCATAGAAAGTTTATGTTCCACGGTTGCATTGTTCTCTTCTGGCAGCTTCCTTGGCTTTAACGGTTAAGCATGTGCAGCTCTGATAAGAGTCAGGAACTGAAATTATAAAGCAAAACACAGCAGCACAAGACAATGAGGCACAAAATAACTGACAATATGTGTAAAAATCGGGTGGGAGGGAGGGAAAACGAAGTCCGAGTTCGTAAGCTAAATTAGTTGAGTCCAGCTAAACGGTATTGAACCAAGTGGCAGTTGCACGGATTTCGTGATATTTATATGACTTTAGGTTGGTTCCCGGCTAAGCGGTGTTAGACGATAAAGTATAGTATGCTTGATTGGAACCAGACGTTCGCCTAACGATACGTCCCGAGGATAACCAAATGCATAGCAACGCATCAGAAACGGGTTTTCCAAGAAAAATAAAAGAAATTATTTATAAATAAAATAATTTGTATTATTTTATCATTCTGAAAACCGGACGAGAACCACATGACAAATGGACAACAGACACCGGTAAGATTTGATGTTTAATGGACGTTGCCGCCACGGCGACAGCATAACCTGTGACGCTCTAATTATTTCTGGACTGACGTCCATCCCCTTAAATATTGACGACAGATCTTTATATGAGCGAGCGGACTGACGGACAGAAGCTGATAAAGTGATACCTTTGTGTCAGAACTTGACACAACACAAAACCAAAATTCTGTAAGTTTAATAATTTATTACGGCCTTTACTAGCCAAGATAAGATAACATTACACATTGTATAGTCATATTAATGAATACTAGTAGTAAGCTGCCATAATTATTAATAGAAGTATGGAAGATATTGGCCACTTAACAGATGACAGGGAATGCCGAAGCAACTGTCAACTGAAGAGAAATCCTATCAGCCGAGAGAAGAACAAGCCTACAACGAATTACCGGCAATTAACTAAGCTAAAAGCGAATACTGTTGCGGATTCATTTAGCAAATGGCAATACTGTTACGAATAAGGCGACGCCTAAGTACAAAACCAAGACACGTCATTTGGCAAGCGTAACAGTACAAGCAAGCTAGGATTGCCAGCACCTTATGGGCAAAACCTAGAAACGCAACATGGAAACTGTGCAAACGCAACAGTTTACTAGATTAAATCAACCCGATTACATACATCTACAATAAAGGAAACCAGCCGCCTTTGCTCCATGACCGACGGGAATGAAGCCGGAGCCCCAACGACGATCACTGAGCAAACACGACCGTTATGATTACTGCAAAAATACTGAATTTGAACATTAATAACGGCGCGTTTTGTAAGACTGGCTAGCTCGACCCTCGACTGACAGAATTTTCCGCCACAATAAATTTTTTAACAAATTTATCCCCCAAAATTCTGCGTAGAAACCCAAATGCAGTAAATGATTACTAAACGAACAAAAGGTACTGCAACATATGAAATGATTAAACATCAGTTTTGTCGAAAAAGATGTTTAGCCTATATATGTTCTTGAATGTTTACTGTAACTACATTTTTTTTTTTTTTTAACTTAAGTTTTTTAGCAGTATATCCCTTAAGCCATCCAGATAGAACTCTAATCCTACGTCATTGAGGTGGACCCCGTCACGTAGCCAAAATTCAGTCTCTACATCAATGTCGTGTGATAGAGAGTCGTAACGACCTTTACAACTAACCAGGTATCGACCCCAACGATTAATTCTCCTTCTCTTGAATTCAATAGTTTTCCAAGACTTAAGGGCTCCTTGCCACTTGCGCCTGGGTAATATATCAACCCAAATGATAACTGTGTCAGGGAAAGCTGCTCTAAAGTATTTTATTTCTCTCTCAATAACGTTTCTGATCTGTAAAATAGATCGAGAAGTCAAATCGTTTCCTTCAAGGTTGATTACGAGGATCTTTGGTGGAGAAGCTAATAATACTGAAGCCTCAATACAATTGCGGAGCGTTTGCCAGCGCAGGCCTCTAACCGCCCGCCAAGCAATGGTCTTACCTGGCAAGCGGAGGTTTGGCTTTCCAGTAGTTCTGGCTCTAACTCCTGCCCAGTATGGGATCGAATCCCCCAATATCCACACGTCTATAAAAAAATAAATTTTATCAAAGTACGTTGCAAAATGCTAAGGCTATTTAAACCTTGATCAAGTGTGCGGCAGGTCAGTTAGTAAGTTTATAAAAAAGAAATGTACTAAGATCTGATATAGACTTTATATGAATCAGAGGACCAGCGGCCCATTCTCCTAATTGTTTCAGCAGGAAGTCCTGAAGCCGCGAGATCAGTTGCCCTCCCCATTCTGAAACTATGAGACCTGTAGTGGCCGTACCGAAATCTAGTTCTGGCAATGCATTTAGCAAGAACCCCCGAAAACTGAGATCTTGTGACGGGTACACCATTTGCGTGAATAAATAGGGGCCCTTGGAATTTTTGCCTTATAGACAAAAAGCTGTTAAAGGCTTTTACGGGACAAAGCTGGTGATCTACCCGTGGTAACTTAATGCTAATTGGTTTTCCACGCTGATTAGTTTTGAAACAGCGAAGTTTTATTATAAGGTGTGTATTATTGTTTGTACAAAATACGTCACTCAGCTGTATTTGACTATTTGTGCCTAGCCTTGGTGCAACTAGTTCACTAACTCTGAATAAGCCGTAATATGCAAATACGAATAAAGTGGAAAATAGTATGTATTCGTAATGATTTATCGTGACGAGCGGTAATGCGGAGCATACGTCAGTTAAAACGCTCCATGTTATAGGTGCCCTATTGTCTTTAGAAGTGCGATTTCTGTGACAGCCTTCTAATACTTTCTTCACTATAAAATTGTTAGTAATGTCATAAAACCCATATAATTTGTGGTAATAGTTTAACCCAGAAATGTATGTTGAAATGCTCCTTGGCGACAAGCCCTTCTCGAAACAATGGGCCATGAAAATAATTATGTGTTTAATTGGAGCTGGCCATAACGCATTTAAGTCGTAAGACTGTCTGAATTGTTGGAAAGTTCTAAATGCGACTTGGTAAGTTGAGAGAGAATTAGAGGCTATTCCAGACCGTAATAGCTGCCCGGCTCTAAATTGAAGATATCCCAGAGGAAAGCTGGTACCCGGCGCGGAGCTGAGTCTGCCTCTGGAGCTAACTGTCTGAATTTTTCCAGCTGAAATCGAGATAATGCGTCACAAACGCTATTTAAACGACCTTCAACGTGGTTAGCCTTTATAAGAATATTGAGCTGTAAACATCTTAATGCGAGAAATCTAACCAAACACATGACAAGGTTTGACTTCGACGTTAATTTATTTAGAATGTGAACCACCGCGATATTATCACAGTTGAACTTTAATTTCTTGTTTTTTAGCTCTGTACCCCAAATAAACAATGAAACAACAATAGGGAATAATTCCAAGACTGTAATGTCTAAAGTTAACCCAGCTGTGTACCATGATTCGGGCCATTTAGCGTTACACCATTTACCTCCAAAGTAAATACCAAAACCTGTGCCGCCCGCGGAATCTGTAAACAGTTGAACGTCCTCGTTTGTGACCCAGTAACGGTCATGGAAGACAGATATCCCATTAAAATGTTCAAGGAATGTTAACCACATTTCTAAATCGAGGCGGATTTCTTTCTTAATACGAATATGATGATGTGGCTTAGAAAGGCCACAAGTACTGTTTATCAGGCGGCGAACGAAAGGTCTACCAACTGCAATGGCGCGACAACAAAAGTTCAAAGAGCCAATAAGGGACTGCATTACTTTCAAGGTTGTTTTAGGATTACGTAATAAGTCTTTTATCTTACTTATAACTTCGTGCACTTTTGAGATCGGTATTCTGACCAACATTTCAGCTGAATCAAGTTCAAGGCCTAAATATACGAGGACCTCCGCCGGGCCGACAGTTTTGTCCTCAGCCAATGGAACCTGTAATTCTAACATAGTCTGTTTGAATGACTGTAAGGCCAAAGCAGAAAGTTCAGTGTTTCCTGCCCCGCCGAGGAAATCATCTAAGTAGTGTATCAAATCTGTTGATTTCATTTTTGATTTGGCCAAAAATTCCAAAAACCTAGCAAAACGTTCGAAAGTGATGCAACTTACTGAAGCTCCGAATGGCAAAGATTTATCGAAATAGAGGAAATTTTTAAAACGGAAGCCTAGCAGTTCAAAGTCAGCAGGAGAAACCGGTATTAGACGAAAAGCACTCTTTATGTCTACCTTAAATAACTTACAATGCCTACCTAGACGTTGGACTAACTTGACAGCTTCGTCGAAATTTGTATATTGAACTGAGCACAACTTAGGATCGATGAAATCATTGACACTTTGATTTTTTGGGTACGAAAGATGGTGAATCATTCTGAACTCGCCTGGGGTTTTCTTAGGCACAAGGCCGATCGGTGAAACAATAAAATTTTGAAAAGGTGGCACCTTGAAAGGACCTGCAACCATGCCAGCTTCGATTTCGGTATTTATCTGTTTTTGTATAATATCTGGATTTAGGTTTGTAGACTTAAGATTAGGCGAATCTCTAGCTTGACGAGGACCGCTATATTGCAGTGAAAATCCGTTTTTGAAACCATTAATTAAAAATGCTGCCTCAGTTCGATCGTAAGTTTTTAGACCTTTCTCTAAAGCTGAAATATTAATTGGCGAAAACGCTAAACTGTACAGGTCTAAATTGTGTGGCACCTGGGTAATTCTATTTTGAAGGCTGACCTCGGCCTTGACCCCTGAAAGGGCGGGCATATGGACGGGTACGAAACGGTTGGTTAAAAGTTGTTTGGCTATTCCCTTGAGGTATATTTTGTGACTGCTTCTTAGGACACGTCATCGCAGGGTGAGGCTCATTACACAGCTTACATGTATGTGCAAACCTGCAATTTGGCCACCTGCAAGAACCTTGATTGAAATCGTTGCATTTGAAACTGAAAGAGGTCGAGGGCCTAGAGCTGTTACGCACTTGTACACAACGCCACCAGAGGTCATTGTTAATAACTGACCAAGGGGAAGGCGTGAGAGCTTGGCGGAGGCGAAACTGCTCATCATAGGACCTCCAAGCATAACCCCCCTGACGCGTAGCACACTCACGAATCGTGAACATGTAATGAAGGAGCTCATAGATTTTGTTCGAGTGAGAGGACAAATAAATGGACGCATAGATAATAAAGGCATCAGTCCATCTTTCGATCGAGTTAATTTTCTTCTTACATTCCTTTTTTGAAGATTCGATATGACCATCGGGACCGACCAATCTTAGAACATTGCCACTACAAAATTCTGATAGTTCAACGGCACCTTTCAAAAGAAGAGCCAGATTTATATACTCTCCCCTACAAATTTGTTGTTTAATTGAGGAAGGGACGTGAGCAGCCAAATCGTCCCCAGCTAAACGCATATCCGGTAAATTTGAAAGGTTATGAGAGTTACTTTGGAATAAAGGGAAGTTTGTGGAGTTACAACCTGCGTCGGCCGGAGATAAGAGCTGATTTTGCCTACGTGCAACAGAGCTCCCGCCGCCCACCTCAGGTGGCAACACCCCAGAATCCCTTATAAGAGTATCAAAATCAATTAAACGAGACCTACCCGAGTCAGGCTGCAGCAGGTCGTTACTATCTTCATCAAGGTCATCTGCAGTCCTCTTCTGGCCACGAGGGTCCTCCGGTGGTGGGTCAGTCTGGATTTCAGCATTTTGGACAGCAACTTCAGCCTCTCCATCGTTCTCCAGGGCCTCTACACGTACATTTGCAGCGGCATTTACGACGGCAGCTTGCCGGTCTCGACGACGCAGTCTGTCGTTTTCAGCGTTGTTTTGGCGTGCATTACAACCCAAATTTGCAGCATTTATGTCGGCAGCTGGCCTGTCCCGACGACGCAACCTCATATGTGCTTCATGGTGTGCGTTTTGCCCGTTTCCTCTCCTGCGAAATCTCCCTCGACCACGTGGCATTGTGTGTAAGCTTTGAAAACGAAGTCCGAGTTCGTAAGCTAAATTAGTTGAGTCCAGCTAAACGGTATTGAACCAAGTGGCAGTTGCACGGATTTCGTGATATTTATATGACTTTAGGTTGGTTCCCGGCTAAGCGGTGTTAGACGATAAAGTATAGTATGCTTGATTGGAACCAGACGTTCGCCTAACGATACGTCCCGAGGATAACCAAATGCATAGCAACGCATCAGAAACGGGTTTTCCAAGAAAAATAAAAGAAATTATTTATAAATAAAATAATTTGTATTATTTTGTTTAACTTCAACAGTAATATATTTTACATATATTATATACATATATTACATACATAAGTGATCAATAAGAATGTACCACATTTTTACATTTTTTTAAACTATGTGACTATGTTTAGACCAATGGAATGGAATATGATTACAGACTTCATATTACTGAGAAAACTACTCGATTGACGCTAAATATGAGTATACTTTTTTACTTTACAGAATGAATACGAGTATATTAATACTGTTCGTGGCAATATCACCGGGTATAATACAAGTAGCCATTGCAGGTAATGACATCAGAACAGACAAATATATGTTAGTTATTTTCCTTTCACAGTCAACAATGTCTCTTACATATACCTAGGCGAGGAGTATGTAAGTTTATTCTGTCTAGTATAGACTTATAAGTTCGTTTCGAAGTAAGTGAAAATGATTTTAATACGTTAAAATTGGTAATACAGTCATGTGACGAGAATTAGAGGGAAAGGGATAATATTTTATGCTATATACTATTATATAATGAATGGGATGCAACTGGCTGTAATCATTTTCAAGAAAAGCTGAATGTTTCATTTTTGTTGTTTTGGATAGCCAACTGTCCAAACCAATACAAACTGCACCAAAACTTTTGATGTTTTTAAGGAAACAATTGAAACATGTCTAAAAAGGTGCCTAAAAATCGATATGGATTTGCAACATGAAAATCCAAAGTTATCACTGCGAAACATCGACAGGCGGCTGTTACGTGTCATAAATGGTACTATACAGCAAAACAAATCGTGTGCAGTTTAAGTTTTAGCTTTTTAAACTGTAATAATTCACCAATCGCTTGAAGCAAAAATCTAATCGTCGTTCATACTTTTATTTATTTATTTGTTTACCAAACGACTAATGAAAGCGTTTGTTACATGTGTTTGTTACATGAAGAGCAAACTGAAGACCGTAACCGTGAAACTTAAAGGAGAAAGTACTTTGGCGTCATACTTAAACAAATCTCAATAAACGGTAAGATAAAATGCACAGTTTTGGTACTTTTTATTAAATGCCATTGTAAATCGGACACAATCTTCGGTTAATACTAACTTACGGGCAATATTGGGAATACATTATGTTGCAAATCAGTGACGACTGAATTTAAAGCCAGTTGTATCCCTTTAAGGACTTTGGACACTTTCTATATAAATTTGCCTACTCCAAAAGTGAAAACTAAACCACTAAGAAATAGATATTTTATTACAAATACCATCAAAATACATACTTTTAGTATTTGAGATTATTTCTTAAAGTAAAATTTTCAATATGTATTTCATAAAACAGTGATTTTTTGCTCTAAATAGAATTACGTACCCTGTTATATACATATAAAAGCTATTTCTCTTTATACAACACTGTTCCCCCACGTGCATCAAAACCATATTTGGCCAGCATAAATTATGTAGTATTAATTACAGTTATTTGTTTTCCTTTTATTTTTGTATTTTTTATATCGTTTTCATTTCTTTATTTTTCACAACTTTTTCTGTGCGTTTATATTAATATCCTTTAGACACATACTAAATGTCACACGCATTCATTACTTCATGTTCTTCCTTTTGTGAAAACTAAATTGAAGATTGTTTTTTGTGGCGGACTAGGCTTAAACACAACAACAAAGAGGCAATATGTGCACAGCAGTTAATCTGATCCTGACTACAGTCTATCAAACAGAAATAACGCTTGGCATTGATATACGCTTCTTGTCAGGTCATATCAGGGACGGTTTCACATTCAGTATGATGCCATTAAAGTGTTGTGTCAAGTCGCTTTCCATGCAGTTGGCATACACAAATACGGATAGACTCGAAAACGAACTAAAAGGTCCAGCCGAGTTTCAGGTGAAATTTTTATTCTTCTACTTTAGCCCTACAAATGACACATTTCGAATGCGTTTTGCCTACATCTTAAGACTTGATTTGCACAACATTATCTTTAGCAGGGTTACAGTCAGACTCATCCTGAGTTAAATTTTTCCCGATACAACATCCTTAGCCAAGCCCTACAAAGAAATGTCATTTCGCATACATTTTATTACATTTTTAAACCAAATATGGTCTGTGCCACTGGAACTTATCCCCAGCAAAAACCCACCCTACGGCCTTGATAAGATGAGGATGACTGCCTTTTCTTAGTATTAACATACATATCTGCCATCACTTATAACAGAGTTATACATACATGTACATGTAAATAACCAACTGAACCACTGTAATAAAACCGGTCACTTATACATGTATATCTGTAGCATTCCTATTCACAAATGTAATGCATCAATAACTTTACACTACGAACAGTGTATAGATAACAATGGATAAAAAAGTAAAGTAAATTTAAATCAAGTACAGATTGTTTGCGAAAATATCGTTCTTTTTTTTTATTTATGTATAGGATTTTAATCTGAAAATGTTATTTTTTTCCTTAAATAAACATGTTTGCCACTTTTTTTTCAATTGGAATTCATATATTTGAATTTACCGTAAAGTGATGACATTATATCTTTACGGAAATTAAACATTTTATATTTTTTTCAAAAAATATACCCTGGTTTAGATTAAATAAGAAAAACATCTTGATAAGAACAGATACAAACCAGTTTTTGCTGTAATAGGATAGATAACACATTGGTTTATATGTGATTTAAAACGATTTGGGTATTTTTTGAATACTTAATGAGAATTTTGCATTCAAAATATAGGTTAGAAGCATATGATAGTGTCCGAAGTCCTTTATAATAGTATACAGCATAAAAATATGAGCCCCTTCCCTGTGACGAGAATGGCATACTCTCCTGCTTCTTTGTACGTAGCAATAGCATGTCTGTTCTTTGTGGTTTAGCAAACGTAAATGGTAAAAAAAGAATGCTGAATTGTCGCATTTCAAATTCTACCATAATCTGATTATGAATTATGCGAAAAAACCGGCAATGTCACGATAACAGAAGTTTTAACAATATTCTCCGATAAAATTCTCTGAAGGTCTTTGTTTGCTTATATCAAACAAATGAATTAAATTAGTCACGTTTTTCATCGTCTGCTAACTATTTTTGTCTCCAGTTCCCGGTAGTTATTTTACCGCGTTTTCTGCTTGCAATTCAGGATTTTCTCATGTTTTCAGTGCACTATATAAGTGATTGTTAACTGATATTCTTCACTCGAGGTTGAATATTTGACAGCATAACAAGTATTTTGATTATTTGTTTATTCCCTGCCATCCACCCTTACAGACATTTAAGTTTCTTAATAGTTATTGCTGATGGATTGTAGCAGTATTCGAATATTAAAGGCAGATTTGACTTTTTGATTTTGATTTAAACAAGATTGATCATTTAGTTCTAGAGAGATTCCTCAGGCCAGACAGTACGTCTCCTTTATGTTCTGATAGAAAATACGGTTCACAGTTACGTACCTTATATTTCAAGGGTCTTTAGACATGAACAGTTCCTTGATAATTACTGTTGAGAATTCATGTATTACTAGAACTTTAAAGGCAGATATACATTTAACATTATATGAGAACATTTGAATTCTTCATGCCAGACTCGGTATCTACATTTAGAAAAGTGACATTCATTAGTACGCATTTAATTCTATATCAATATATTTTATGCTGTTTTTTCCCCATGCAATGTTATTCTTTCGTTATCAAATGTAAATTGCCGTTATCCTCTTTTGAGCTAGTTTTCATTTTATTATGATTTTACCTTGAAAGAATGTTATGTTTTTACACACTGCACATTTTTTTCTTATTTTGTGGTTGTTCAACAAAGCTGAGAAAGACCAGAATGGCCATCTTATATGCTGTTTAACTATTCCAGATTAGATGAGTTCAAGTTATTACATTTGGTTCATACGGCACCTGATAGAAAACACATTTTTACAGTTTAGATTTTCATGTACATCTGATTATATTTTTGCCTTAAATGTTGATAGTATATTTTCAGGCTGAGTGGTGTACAAAGATAAGATAATCACATTTACCCCACTTCTACTAGTCGATCATCACCACATCGCACAACATCGTACCATCTGACATTAGCAAGACAAATATATTCGTATTTTTTGTACATTGGAATGCTGTCAAATACTAAGACCTGTATCCTATATTTTGTTTGTTGTTTTTGTAGTTAGGAACATGAAATTAGTGAATAATTGATTTACTCACGACAAAGAGTGAGTAAAGAACATTATTTTCTTGAATTTTCAAAAATGTATGTTTGATAGTCAGCTGATTAAATTTAGTAGATTAAGCAAAGAGTGAGCAATTGATTACATGCTTTTACAAATCTTTTTTTTTTCCAAGCAAATATCTTAGCTGATTAAGATTTAAAAAAAAGTGTTTTAAACGACACACGTTACGTACGCTTTATGTTTCAAATAACGAAATAATGTTTTTTATGGTTATGATTTATGTGTTTTTGAACTATGTTCACAGTCGGTATCAAAGTATTATTTTTGTAACGATCTAGGCTGCTGTCCGGATGGATGGATGCCACACAAATCCCGTTGTTACTATGTTGGTTATGAAACAAAGCTGACGTTTTCCGCGGCAATGGTATGGTAAAAAAAATCTTGTTAATACAGTTTCTCAGATACCCATTGCATTACCGTTCGGATTCTGACTGCGGTTTGGCCTGCATGTACTGTCTAGTCATCCAAAAACACCAACAAAAACACCATTTAAAAAGCAGCTTCATTTTTATTTATCTGAAATCAGGTAAAAATCGATGAGCCAGTCCTTAAAGTAAAAATCATTTTACAACAAGGTTATCTTCTAACTGTGTTTTCCCATCTGTCCAAATCCATAGTTTATGTTAACGCAATCACATTACTTCATTGCCAAATTTGCAACATCTGAATGTAATGAGCAATTGAAAAAGACCAATACATGTTCGTACCAAAGAAAATTATTTATATTTCAGGTTTATTGCCATGTCCGGGGTGCGCAACTCGTACAGTTTGAATCTTATGGAGAGTATTCATTTTTGAGAAATTTGCTAAAGAAAACGCAAGGTAATTATCTAATTAATTTGCAAACTTTAGGGACCGGTTATTGTTCTCCAAAATAGATAAAAACTAGTGATAAAATTATATTCTCTTAACATTTGATATATCTGTTCAGTTTTTTTAAACAACGTCAAAGAAATTTGTAAAGTGTGTTTGACTGACAATAAAACATCGACTACATTATAAAACCTAAATTTCGTTTTAGCATCAGATGCTTGGATAGGGTTATCTGACCAGAAACACGAAGGCATCTGGCAATGGATAGGCTCTAAAGGATTTGCAACATTTTCAGACTGGGCACCAAACGAACCGAATAGCGCCAATGGCGGTGAAGACTGCGTAGGATTTTTTGCATCTGAAGACTACAAGTGGAATGACTTTTCTTGCACAGATAAGTTGATACCCGTATGCGAGAAGTCATCATAGTTCTATAGGTGCATACAAAGAAGCGTTAATACCGTGATAAAGCCAGAGCGACATTCCAACAGCTTCTTTTTTCAAACTATAAAACAGTTTTTATTTGTACTGCTCCCTGAACTCGTTTTCGATAATTTCCTAAAAAAATATAATTGATACAGCTTTGTCAACAGAAATACTTTAAACCATCGCGCATCTGTTGCCACAAATTTCAAACAACAATTAAGTAAACAGTGCATCAAATTTATTTTCAAATTACGTATTGCTATTCAGATAAGTATGAAATTGATAAGTGTATCATTTTGAACTGTTGCTGTTGCAAGATAATAAAATAACACAGCAATGTTGTTAACACTTCTTGATATACCAGATCCTTTACCTAAAATTGAAACAAATGTAAAGGGGTGAGATTTTACCTGTTTCATGTGAAACAATATCTAAATGAATGTGATAACAATGTTGAATTTCTTTTCCGATTAATCACAGAAGAAAACTTTCAATCAAATGTTACTTCTAATAAATAACTGAAAAGCCTAGGTGCTCTCCCGAGCATTGGTTTTTTAGGTGTGAGTAAAACCAGCGACCTTCCGTAATCCAGATGGATGGCTTCTTCACATGAATACATAAATACATGTAATGATTATTTCGGACCAAGATCGGCGAAGAGTAACTGATTGGATGCCAGCGACTTTTAGCTATTCGGACAAGGAGCCAATCTGTGTCGACTTTGTGTGTATGTATGTATATAGAATCTGATGTTGAACTTGTTTGGAAAGAAACGATGTATTCAAGTATGCATACATTCAGTATATTTTCAAATTCATGCGGAATTTCGTCTCTCCATATTGCTAAAGACGTTGCATTGATCTCGAAATTTTGGAAAATTGAAAGCATTTGCAATTCTACAATTTGGAGACTTGATGTAAAAATTTGAAGAAAGTTTTCAAAGAAAATCGCAACATGCTTGATATTTTTTACCCAAGAACATATAGGAAATTCTAGTAAAGCCAGTAAAACTACATTACATTGAATAATATGTGAACAAATCTAACTGCTGACAAAAATGGTTACAGATTCGACAACATTTTAAAAGGTAGTTTGTCTCGAACATCTGGTATCATGCTCTGATATAATTCAGTCCTAAAGCTATAAAATTCTTAACTTATGATAATATATTATATTTCATTATCTTAAATCGGTATCAACAAATGTGTCTACAAAACACATTTTTTGTTTCTCAATCACGTGGCATCTACTCCGGAAGGAAAACATATAAGAGACCAATTCCTCATAATTTACGAAAATATCAAGTAAGCACCAGAAGAATTATTTGAAAGATTTGCTCTGAAAGCTGTCATACAGGCTCCGAGATGTAAATCTTACGACCATTATGTTTATAATTGTTTTAAAATTACTTAAGAATAAACATCCACTAAAGAAACTAAGGAAAAATTGGCTTTACAATTATTCTATTTATTAATAATTTCCCTAAATAATTTTGTTGATGTTTGAAGGTATATTTTTACCGACAATCCTAATGCAAAAAGATAACTATTCAAGCTGTCAGCGCCGTTGCTGTGGCATTATGTCCGTGGCATTATGTCACAATCGCTAGGTATTTTGTGACCTTCAAATATTTTTGTTTATTTTACCTGGTTCTTTGCGAGTACGTTAAGCAACTGACTACCCAGTTTAGCTAGGTAACAGTTCTACCAACAATATATAAGCTACAAAAACCAGTACTATTGTTTTCTTTTCCTTTTTCGATTCGACACCTGAGTTTGAGAATAGATTTACTTTTAGAAAAATAAATTGCCAGAGCCCGATCACCTTACCTTCCCCTTCAAAACTTTATAACAGTTTACATGTTCATTAGTTATTGTGTCTGCTTTGCTCTAATGTGTTTCTTTATAATTTTTTTTTCTGGACTGACTGTAACACTGTTCATCAAACAAGAGGAACGAATTATTAACGTTATATCTGGGCTTGAAGGGACATGCATGGTGTAAGAGCCAATCAGACAGTACTTGGCTGTACATACGATATTCGATATTGACATTTCTTCAAGCGGATCAGTTCGTTGACTGGACAGACTGCGTAATAATAAATTTGAAAAAATGTACGACATATGTGTACGATATGTATGATGTTTTACATATTCTAACTTTGCTTTTACATATACTTGAAATAATATAATTGGCAAAAAGTGGATCAGTCAGTACTTGTGTTTTGTTTTCGTTGCGTGTAAATGACAGTTTCATTTTTGATGTACAGTGTGTGCAATTCGCCAGATGATACTCTAATTACAACTGAAAAACATTTAGTTGTTTACAAAATAATTAAAATGTTTGAGAAACTATGATTAATACCTTAACAGTTTGGAAGCAAGAATGATAGATAAATAATGTTGTATATGCTCGCAACACTCTATATTATTATATCACTTAACAGCGGAAAAAAATCTGTCGACCGAGGGCAGATTAGGCGGGCCTAAAGCTTCACAAATTTAAAAAAAAATTTTATCTTTATTTGTAATTTTATTGTCTTTGTCGGTTGTTTTCTCCTATATCGACGTTGGGTACACGTTTTCATTCTCGTCGGTCTGGAACATATACAACAGGACTACTTATACTAGTATTTTTATAGGGTAATTTGAATGGAGGTAAGATAAATTTTGACTTCAAGTCTGCTTGTGTTTATAGGTTTTGCCCATGTGTTTTGGCAATCCAAGCTTTCTATGTTTATTGTCGCACTTTCCAAGTCTTTTACCTGAGCGGATTCAAGTCAAGATGCGTTTGATGTTTTGTCCCTTTGGTTGAAATATGTGCTTTATTCGCAACAGTTTTGCTACTTATGTATTGGGTAATGACAAACAATTGCTTAGAACTCACTGTCCTAATAATGCTGGCTGATAAACAGTTGCTTCGACATTCCCTGTCCTACTTTTGCAGGCTGACAGATAGTTGCTACGGTACTTCCTGTCCTAATAATGCAGGCTAGCTTGTTCTCCTTTCGGCTCACTTTTCATGATAGTCAATTTCTCCGGCATTCCCTTTCCGTTAAATCTGCAAAATTTATGTTAACGTTATCATTTACTGAAACTCGAAACCCCTTGAATAACAATGATAAATCGTCCATTTTTTTTCTTTTATTTCCTTTTTCGAATGCTTAATTACTATGTATAATATATTATGGTACATGATAAAGAATTATAACTTATTCGTTCAACGAAAGGGGAATCCCTTGTACATGTTGTAGAAACCACTGACTTTAACACACCTCATATTAACCTCAAGTTATTTATATGTCTTTTATGATGTTTGTTGTAAATAAAGAAGAAGCAGTGCTTCCTTTTAAAATGTTGTTTTTTTTCAACAGATAATGTCTGAGAAAGCAATTTAAAGGTGACACTATAGTTATGCCTTTTGAACAATATATCGAGCACAAAATACGAAAAGAAATGTAAACTGATGACAAAACATCAGATAAAACCTCAAGATCTTCAGTTAAAGAAAAGAGTTTTACATTGTTTTTTAGGACACGCTTTATCTTTGCTTTTTACAGGCTGAGACAGATCAAGAGGATAAACTGAAAATACCATGATAAAAAAAGTTTAAAAGATAATGGAAAATGACATTTTAATATTTATGCGACGCTGTTATTATGCTATAAAACTGAGATAAAATCAACGTTGTGCAAAGTTATCTTATCGGGCTTTCAGTACAGACTTTTTAAAAAGCTGGTATTGAATAAAAGTTTAAAAAAAGATGTAACCTATGCATTCTTTGACCTCTTAAGTGTTATGGTCCCTATGGCATGCTTATATGTATTGACTTTAAATCTGCCATTTTTAATTTGCTGTAAAGTTAAAAGTTGTACAATAAGGAAAAAAGGAAAACATCACATTGACTCTTTTCAGGTTCAAAAATCTGAGGGTTTTAGTATATATACTTAACAAAATTTCTGACACCTCCATCGCAACCCCCACAACCCCGCCCCCACAACCGATATCTTTAAGCAACCAACTTCTTTAATAGTATATTTTTGAAAACTCTAATGCTTTTAGAAAAATAAACTTCCAATAACATAATAAGATTTCAGTAAAATGAAGCGATTGTATTTACAGCCCCAAGTCTTACTTTTTTCCTTGACATTCAACTATATTTCTAAATGTATGAGAATGTATTGAATGTACTCTTAGAGTTATGAAAGATATCGTCAAAATATCGAGGAATGATTTGGTATGTATAGCATACGTATAACCTATTGCATCATTTTCCCGTGGAAAGCCGAAAATTTTATTTGAAGTCATAAAGCAACATAATTTTGGCGAGTGAAAGGGTGCTGAATCATTTTCAGATCGATTGTCAAATAATGATTGCATTGTTGATGAAAAAGCAAAACAAATGATAGTTATCAGGTTTTAGAAAATATGCAAAATGACAACACTAACATAAATATGAAGCGAAAGTAAATAAGGAAAAGGTAAATAAACGAAATAAACGGCTGGTGTATGCTTTCCAGCTAAAATTGCAATGAGATATAACAAAGCCGTATATTTAATTACCCTCTTTATAACTTTTTTACTGTTTTCATTTTGCCGCTGCATATTTCCTAAATTGGTACTTTGTGCAGCAATTGTTGTATAGGACACAAGAATTTTGTTTGTTACCATCATTTTCAATTAAGCTTAGCTTTAGTAGTGATTTTTTAAGTTTGTTTTGAGTTTAACGCCGTTTTTCAACAGTATTTCAGTCATGTAACGGCGAGTAGTTTACCTAACCGGTGTTCCTGGATAAACCTGTTCTCAGCAAGTAACTGCCAATTTCCCACATTCATGAATTATTACAGGTGGAGGGCAAATGATTTCAGACACAATGTCTTTTATCACTCAGGTTTTATGACTCAGGTTAAATACTTTTTAAAATGTTTGCAACACAAACTTTTAAGAACCTTATGTGTATTTTTCACTTAGTTAGCCATAACTCTGGCCTAGCTGAGTAAAATCCTAAAGAGAAACACTTCACAGGCTATAAAACAATCCTCTAATGTTTTATGATTCTAGGTCAAGTACATTTTAACATACATGTTTCACAAACTTTTTTTTGAGTATGTCTGGACAAGAAGTCTGGTCTTGTGTAATGAAAAAACTTAAAAAAACAAAATATGTCAGGGGCCATAACTCCTACACGACTGAATGAATCCGGACGCGAAACCCCAGGTGCACAACCGCACATGCTGACCAACATTCCTGTAAACTTTGGTGACTCTAGGTCAAATACTCCTGGAGCTAGGCGCGACACAACATTAAAATGACCAATTTTATACTAAGTCAGGGGCCATAACTCCTATACGACTGAATGAATCCGGACGCGAAACCCCAGGTGCACAACTACACATGCTGACCAACATTCCTGTAAAGTTTTGTGACTCTACGTCAAATACTTTTGGAGCTAGGCGCGACACAACACTAAAATGACCAATTTTTACAAAGTCAGGGGCCATAACTCCTACACGACTGAATGTATCCGGACGCGAAACCCCAGGTGCACAACTACACATGCTGACCAACATTCCTGTAAAGTTTTGTGACTCTACATCAAATACTTTCGGAGCTAGGCGCGACACAACATTCTCGGAAGGACGGACGGACGGAGGACGGACGGACGGGCAAGAGCAAATCTATATGCCCCCACCACTAATGTGGGGCGGGGGGCACAATAAATCTAGCAGAATTGACTATTATGATTATTGTGTGATCATACATTAAAATTGTTTTTAAAAGCTGAACTCTATTTGGTACGTATTTTTGACAGACGTCGCGTGAGGGAACAGGTAACAAATGCATAGGCAATAACATATGACCATTGAAGGTGAAACAAATACTCTGTTCACAAACTTCAGATAGCAGATCTCTAATTTATAATGTTCGTTCCTTATAAGCAACAAAAAAACACACACAAAAAAACAAACAAACAAAAAATATCACACACAACTGTTGCAGCTTTTTTATTAACAATGTTTACTTATTCATGATGAAAAACAAGGAAAATATAGGTGCTAAACATTGAATAGATAAACTGATAGAACATTGTTAACATTAAAACTTGCACAAATCATTAGCTGACATTAACATATGACACGTTGGTTGCCAACGTGAGTTTTGCCGGCATGAGTAAAATAACCGGAAACGCCCCGGTGTGAAAGAAAAAATGTTCCCGGAACACTCCCCAATACGCGAATGAATAAGTATGTTTTTGTTTAAGTGACTTAATTACGTATGGACAACCATAAATCATACTCATAATCACCTTAAACGTGTTGGTGCCTTTTAATGAAACAGTGACTCGTGTAACTTAAGTTTTGTACTAAATTAAGACTCATTTTCATTTTTATTTAAAGAAAGACCTTCAAGAGTTACAAATAGAAACTAACAAAACACAAATGGTGTTTCAAATTTAGTCTCTAAAGAACGTCGAATTATTTTGTTTTTAAATTAGGTGTACCAAAAAGATATGACCTAGCACTAACCTAAAACTTCCGGGTAAATCAGTATATGTATATCCCGAGCTGCGGCAAACGCATACAAAATAAATTATCACCACAGGATAAGGACTTCACTTACCTGTAAGTAGTGTTTTGGATGTTTTCTAGCTAAAATTATTTAAATTTCCTTGGGTAAGTACACATTTCATTTTATCTGATAACTTATGAAACGAAGATGTTATTTCATTTTTCGCTGAATATGTACATTAATGAAACTATAATAAATGATAAATTCTTAACTAGCTCTAATAAATTCGGAGTTAGACGAAATTGTAAAGGCGTTAAATAGGTTCTTTCTGATATTATTGCTAGCAGTAAGATTGAGTATAAACTCAACAGCACTGCAACCATACTAGTTAATCTTGTCTTATATTATCATATTATTCGTACAAATACATGCTCTCTTGCTGCCAATCATTCTGTGTATATATCAACAATCCCGTCAGCAACTGGTGTAAAGTAACAATATAGATATTTTGATGATTTATTTTTATCTTTTTTTCAACCAACACAATTATCGTTTTAGTTTGATTATTTTACATAGATAAATGAATAAAAAATAAACTTTATTTAAACGTATTTTGATCAAGAGAAACGATTCTTTTTAAACTGAACGTTAATATTCTAGATTCTTATAGGAAACATTTCGTGCTTCCCTTAATATTATTGTATTAAAAGATTACAAATTGTTTATTTTATAACTTGTCTCATGTAATTAAAAAATGAATGTCTTTGTGCATTTTACACTGTTTTATTATTTATATATAACTTGTGTACATATATAAGACGTAAACAATTTCAATATTTATTTTAAATAAAAGAGCCACAGCAATGAAAAGCCCTCTGTTCAGATTTTGAATAACTATCATGTAACAATGAGGAAGAGAATGAGAACGGGAACACTCAATTTTATCATTAGTTTCAAAAAGGGACAAACGGAAAATAATATCTGTCGCTCAATGCAAGTGTTAAATAATTACTAACAAACAAAATTAAAGAGAATAGGTACGGGAACAATTACAATTTCCAATGTTTGTTTTAAAAGCGGATTATTGAAATTTGAAAATCTGTATGTCTTAGTGTTAAGTAATTATTTTAAAGACTAATAGAATAAAGGGAACAGGTATTCTTTCAATAACGGAGTCCTGAAAAAGAGAAAATATCAATCCGTAAGTTTGAAAATAAACACATTTTTACATTAAATGAAATGATGAACTCAATCAGTCACGCCGAAAACAGAAATTTGTATAAAATCTGTATAAAAGGCAAATTTCCTCTCAGTCAGATCTTTCCGACTGAATAACATACAATGTACTTAAGTAAAAGTTAAACATGCAACAATACTTCTGTCTCAGAAAAAAATACGTAGGATTATTTGTTATTGTATCAGAAAGATATCTTACGGAATTGGCCGGTGGAAAATGAATGTGTTTTATATATATTGTTTATTATAGATACATCTCCTTTATTCCTTAAATTTGATTCTATACAAGAAATAAGTACTTTTCTAAAAGCGGAAAACAAAAGTTATATACAAAATTACCTGCCAGGATGCCAATTTATCTTTGTTCTTTCCCTGTTGTAAAAATTATTATCATTCAAAGGGTTTTGTGGTTTGGAGCTTACATGTAGTTGAATTTAATCTGTAAAATAGTGGTGCAGGCGTAGAGTATTGGGCTGCTGATCCGTTGTCTTGAGTTTGAAATAAAACGAGATCGAATATTGCTCAAAACCCTTCATTTTCTTAACAAGACGTGAGTACTGATCAGAAATCCGTTAAACATTCATCGAACGTTGTTTACAGAGGTTATATGACTGCAAAAAGTCAATACAAAAGTAGCATTTCTATTTTTTTTAACATTAAACATCTATTGAACCATGTTTCATAACAAAATGTAAGTTGAAATTAATAACGAATGTATAAAATGGCATTATATATAGAAAAAGCACGTTGGTATAATATCTTTACTTTATTCACTTAAAGATGAAAAATATGTGAAAGCAATTTGTACTTTTGAAGTCCGTTTACATATATGACGTTCTTTTTCAGCTCGGGATGAGTAAAATGTCTGTCACACCACTTGTAGTATTGATACTTGTGTTGGCCCTGGCAACTGGGAAAGTGGCACCATGTTATCCTCCTCAAGGAAGGACAGACGGTTGCAGCCCTAAATGGTTATCTTACCCCTATAAAAAGTTTTTCAGGCCAGAGTGTAACAAACATGATACCTGTTATGCCTGTGTAAGTATAAAGTATTGGCCTTTGATAAATGTTGCTTATCAACTTGATAAAGCAGTAGTTCTTGATATCTGTACTCCGTTTTCTGTATTTAATTTAATTTAATCTACTTCATTAACCCTTATATTACATTTTCTGTGTGCATAACACGGAGATACGAAATTATTTTTGAAAACAGAGACGAAACGACTGAACCCGTGATGAATATCCTAAATTTTTTACTGACTTGTCATTAGAAAATGGTTAAAACTTAGTGGTTTGCGGATACAAATAGATAGAATTATATCTGATATTACATGTATATACATGACTGTGTCTTGTCAATATTAAGTTGCATGCGTCTTTTGGCGAATCTTTATGCATGCAAATTTTATTATTTGTATTATTCTTGACAATAATATTATTTTTAGGGCAGCCACTCTGGAATGTCCAGAAAAGTATGTGATGACAAATTTCTCGACAACCTCGAATGGCGCTGCAGAACAGATAAAGAAGAGAGGGACGACCCAGACAAATGTCTCACGTGGGCGAGAATAATGTATGGAAGTGTTCGTCTGTTTGGTGAAAGAAGCTATAAAGACCCATCGCGAGACTGGTGCAATGAATACTGGGTTGATAGTTGCCTATAAAAGTGCATTCAGGGCTTCCTGAAAGATTTGATGTAACCCTACTTGCTTTCAGTTAAATATAAATTGCATTCATGTAGACGAACATTTATATAACAACTGTAGCCTTACGAAAACATCAACAGTTTATGCTTCTTCAAATCGGAAATGTACATCAAAATGCATTGAAGAAATGATATACTGTTGAATTTTCAACTCGAGCTAGTTACAAGCTTTCACTTTCTATTTATATCTATCAGCTGTATTGTGTATTGTAACTAAATGACACTTTTATAATGTATACAATTTGTTTTATGTTATTCGTATATAAGTCAGTCACTTAATTATCATTTTTACTTCTAGCCACATCAAACTGAACCCGTACAACCAATATGACTTTCGGCTTACCAATTGCCAAGTACACAGCTGTACAGTCCATAAAATAAACAAACGTGTTTGTAAACATGGGCGGATCCAAACGGAAGGGGAAGAAGCATTTTATAGAAATATTTTGATGTCAAAATACAATACATATCTTAGTCCTAACCAACCTATAAACCGCCGGGTCAATCTATTATATAAGTACAACAACACGGCTGACCCATTTAAACGAGCTGTACAATAATCAGATGTTTACAAACACGTGGTCCCCTTATCCGTTACTGTTAGATCTATATATATCCGTATATCCGTGATAAAGTACATGCATGTAAAACAAAACATGATTTTTACCAAAGTCTTATAGGTAAATCCACAATTGTAGTATATATAATCTCATGTGTCACATTCTACATTCCTGAAAAAAGCACGCCATAATTAAATACATGTAAGTTACACACCTTGTCCTGAATTAACCACGTGTCCTATGTTTACTCTCACGTCAGTTAATCACGTTTTCCTCCCACGCACAGTCTATAGTCTATTTCAATTACTAGTACTTTTGCCCCTGATTGACTTGTCCCGGTTTAAAGTTTAGTAACTAAGGTTAATAAGGTCATCTGGGTATTCACGTCATTAATGAATTAGTCAATTATGACTCGTCCCGGGTTAAAGTTTAATAACGAAGGTAAGTAAGGTTATCTGGAATTTCACCCCTCCACCTCCCCCTAGCCTTTCGCCCCCTGCCTTTTGAAATATGACCATCATAATTTTTTGTAATAACTGTTTATATAATGAAATAGAAAAAAAATGTTCGCTTGCTTACTTTCTTAGAAATATCATGTCATGTGAAAATTTGTAATAATTTACTCACATGTTGTATCATTATGTTTTACTATATTATATGTAACTTGAGTTAATCGTGTTAATAAAGTTATGCTCTGTTCTGATCTTTTCTATACGAATACACCACTGAATTGTTGCATTTTTTTATGTTAATACAAATAGGTCGTAACTTGTTCTTACGCTTTGAAAAAAGTACAAACTTGTATGTTATGAAGTCTGATTAGACTGCTTCCGGAAAACCATCTTCTCTACTTTTTATGTGCTTGTATATATTACATTTTCTTAAAGTTTCATTAGGCTTTAAATTTTATGTTAAAAACAGATGGCACAGCTTTTCAATAGATGATATGCACAATTACATGTCTAGAAAAGTGCTACTTAAATACTGTACATGATTTTTTGCAGTTACGATCATAAACGGAAGTAACAAAAAAGATAAATTCAGTTGAACTATCTACTGTATTCAACAGTATTTATATCTTTAACAAATAATACAGAAAACGATTATCAAATTAGGATTTAACTGCAAATTAATATTTTTTGTATTCATGATTGAACATGTGGCAGCCAGATCACAAATAGAGACATTATGAGCTTTTAAACGCAGTGCATGTTTTGGCATAATAATTTGTGACTTCAGAGGTGATAATGAGTCAGCAGAACAACAGTAGTTTCCGGTACCGAGTGTTTAAGGTAGCTGCACCTCACATACACTATTTCTAAAGTTGTCATATTCCTTCCTTGCCTATAATTATTAATGCAGAGGCACCTAATAGCGTCCATTAAATCATTGAATCTGCAAAGTCTGTAGCAAATCCACAACAGGTTCACGTATATACCATACTTAGAAAACTTTTGTCATTTGGCAACAAAACAGAACTTTTGTAATGATAATTTCTACGATGAATATCTTTCTGAAATAAAATGACACACAAAATTATTAAGAATTTTAAAGACGAATTATTCTTACGCATTTCAACATTCATAGAAAGTAAGCCTTTTACCTTGAGTATGTATGGCGTACGATAGATAACCTGTTGAGGGTTTCGAACTGATTCTCTTTAGCTAAATAAATATCGATAAATTTAACTGGTTATCTACTTAATGTTTGTGATTTACCAAGTAAGATAAATATCTCAACGCAAAAAATAGCCACAAGAGGGTCCTTAACTGTCACAAGTTAAGTTAATATTATATGCCGAGATAAAAAGTACATATTGGAGTCACACATGGCCGTCGGTCCGTCCTTTGGCCCATGGCTCATACGACCGACCATCATGTCCACTCCATATCTTAACAACCGCTGGAACATTTTCATAAACCTAACATCAATTGTTAAGCTTATCAGGACAAAATGCAGAGATAACAAGCCAGGTCACAAGATCCAAGGTCAAGGTAAAACTTGGAGGTAAAATGTCAAGCAGCTTTATTTCATGTCCGCTCCATATTCTCTTAATGGCTTTCAAGATTTTCATAGAACTGTCAAAAGTTGTTTACCTATCTAATACGACGTACCTTTCACACAACCAAGGTCACTAGGTCCAAGTCCAAGGTCACACTTAGAGATTAGAATCGTGTCCTCTCACTGTCTTCTTAACCACTGGACTGAATTTCATAAAATTAATTGTTAACCTCATCCAGACGAAAGGCACAGTGCAAAACCAAAAGAAAATAGGTAAGGGTAGTTTTCTCGGAAGCACAGTCTAAGAGCCACGCACTTGCAAAGTAGGCCCACAACAAAAAGAAGCTGTCACGGAAAAATATTACAGACGGGTTGCTTCAAAATCCAACAAGCATATTTGAATTTTATGCAAAATATAGATAGAGGGGGAGGAAGGGGTAAGAGGTAGAAAGTGGGGAGGTTGAAGGGAAAGTAAAACAAGAATGAATATACAAAGAGAATACTACGTTCCTTAATTACAGTTACACTAAAACGTAAACCACAATAGCGCAGACAATCATGTACCAAAGATAAACACACACAGCCACACACAACTAAATAACATAGATAAACAGACAAGTAAGATACATCAACACTAATGGGCACCGCCCAAGACACACAAGAACACACACGCACACATATAAGAAGGAAAAATCAATCGTGTACCGCCTTAGAATTCCGGCAGACAAAAGAAAGGGGGTGGGGTCACGAACACTTACTGATAGTAAAGGGGGAGGGGATGCCAAAACAAGGGAGCGCAATTGCAAGGGGAAAAGATAGGGGTTATAGGGAGAATGAGGAAAAAGAGGAAAAAACAAAGTCATTTGGTCCACTTAGAGATACAAAAAATCAAATCCCTTAAATTTGTGGTCGCACCAAATCTTCTAACCACTGAAAAAGTTTTCATAAAACGAGCATCAAATATTTGTCTTATCAAAATGACCAGTAGAGCACACAACCAAGGTCACTGGGTCCAGGACCAAGTCACACTTGAAGGTCAAAGGTCATTTTCTTGATCTCAATATTTTACTCTCTCCGTATCAAAGCGGCGTCTGGGATTTCATCTTTAGTGACAGCTCTAGTTTTGAGTTCAGGGTGAGATATTGTGAGCGTCCGTCCGTAAACACTTTCCTTGTTAAAAGAATTGAATTGAACTCTGGTTGCCATGGTAACCGAAAGGAAAGACTTTAAAGACCTTTTTGTCCAAAAGAATATGTCATTGGGATTTGATATTTGGTATGTAATATAATCTAGTGGTTCTCTGCCAAGACTGTCCAAATTATCCTCCTAGGCTCAAATATGGCCCTGCCCTCGGGGTGACATGGTCTATATAGACTTAAATGGAAAAAATGAAAATCTTCTTGTCCAATACCACTGGGTTTAGGGTTTTGATATTTGGCATGTAGCATCATCTAGTGGTCATCTACCAAGATTATTCAAATTATCCCTCTAGGCTTAAATATGGCTACGCCCTGGGGTTCACACTGTCTATATAGACTTCTATAGGGAGAAAAATGAAAATCTTCTTGTCCAAATCCTCAGGGCCTAGGGTTTCGATATTATGTTTGTAGCATCATCTAATGGTCCCCTACCAAGACTGTTCAAATTGGTACCCTATGATCAAATAATTTTATGGAACCGCCCTGGGGTCCCATGGTTTATATAGACTTATATAGGGAAAACTTTAAAAATCTTCTTGTACAAAACAACATGGTCTAGGGCTTTGATATTTGGTATGTAGCATAGTCCTTTACCAAGAAAGTTCAAATTATCCACCAGGGGTTAAAACAGGTTCCGGCCCGTGGGCACATTTTAAATAGACTTCTAAAGGGAAAAACCTCTAAAAATTATTGTTTTAAACCATAAGGCGAAAAGCTTACATATTTAGTAGAGGCATGCTCTAGTGGTTCTCTTCAAATGATGACCCTGGGATCAAAATATGCCACGCCCAGGGAGCCCTTATTTTACATTGACTTATATAAAGAAAAATCTTTAAAAATCTTCTTGTCCAGAACCATGATGGCCATACTTTAGATATTTTTAATTTAGTATTGTCTAGTGGTCAACTGTCAAGTTTGTTCAAATCATGGCCCTGGGGTCAAAACTGACTGCACCCCAGCTTAAGAGTCTTTTCATATGGAAACACTTTAAGAATTTTTTTCTGTAACCGTAAGGCCTAGAGCTTAGATATCTGGTATGTGGCATGCTCTAGTAACTGTAGTTCTTTACCACGATTTTTAAAGTCATGACCCTGGGGTCAATAAAGGCCACGCCCGGGTGGTCCCTTATTTGTTTTTGAAGCAATGGCATAGAAATTTGGACGACCACAAGTATAATGTTTCATATAGGTTTCAATACTCATCTTTAATAGTCTTGATCTTGACCTACTGACCTACTTTCTTGTTTTGAAGTTAGAGCAAAGACCACAAATATAACTTTTCATACAGATTTCAATACTCATCTTTCATATTCTTAATCCTGACCTAATGACCTACTCTGATCATTTTGAAGCTACAGCAAAGAGATTTGGCCCATCTGTATAATTTTATAACAGATTTCAGTAGTTGAATATTTTTTATCGTGACCTAATCTGAAAGATTTTTGTTTTTGAAACTTTAGCAAAGAAGGCAAGCAACTAAAGTTAGGTAAGCGATATAAGGCAAGCATGGCCCTCTTGTTTCCTAGACATATTGCTTTTTATGATAATTGTAATAAAACGAAAATTATCAAGTTAAATGGAAAAGGGTATTTTATAATAATATGTTGCCGTCGTCCAGCAATTAATAACGCTGAAATAATTTTTTAAATCGGACCACCCTTGAAAAAAAGTTATGGCGGAATGAAATATATGAAAATGGCTAGCCATGGAGACAGTCTAGATTTGTGACGTCACTGATTATTGACTTTCCAAATACCATTTCAGAAGGATTACCTTTTTGTTTTCTTTCGGTCATTAAGTAAAGCATGATGATTTCTTTTTATTGAATAAGAAATATAGATAAATATAAGTTAAGTCTGTCATTTTGTTTAAAATTCGTAAGCCAGCTGCCAACAAATTGTTTACTATTTTGATCCAAAGGTTATGTTGAAATGTTTTAACAGCCGATTTTGAAAATTCTTTTTCTGCCTTAAATGATTTTTAAGACACAACAGACAAAATTAGCGTTAAAATACCATTGCTTTTCCATTTTATTTTATGTTACCAATTATCTGACACGAGCAGTTGTTAGAGAATCGGAATACTTTAGAAATTTTTACTTTTATATAAGCAACATGAATCTTATTGCAGATGTCTATCAAGACCTGTCCATAGTGTTGGCTTTCAAGCTAGGAAGATTTAGACTAATCTACTAATTTTACGTCGTTAGATTTCGTTTTCTTGCGCAAATTACAGTGAGCTAGTCTAAAATGGCGCAATGCGCTTGCGCAACAGTAAGTTTTGAAATCCTCTAAAACGAAAATAATTGTTCATTTAAAATAAAGAAATATAGTGTAATACTATCTTACAAATGTTGGAAACAGTTCAGTTATTAATAGCAAAATATATAGATATACACATGCAGTTACTATTCTTTGTTCGCAATATTCAAAGATATGCATATGCATTGAATCACGTTAAAATATATTTAGTTCAATTTAAAAATAAGTATTGTTTAACTGGCGGTTCGTTTGCCTCGTTCGTTTGGGCCACGGAAATCTATCGGAATAAGAAAAGCTCTTCCGAGATGTTTGATTGTGCATCTTCTGACAATAAAAAACTCTTTAAAAAACACATTTAAAAAAGAGTGATACTTTTTTCACTTCCGGCAGACGTCCGTTCGATTTTGATTTTCTTCCAAGTTTTTTTTTTTTTTTTTTTTAATCTTCTCGGAAGCTATTCTGTTGGGCCCAAATGAACAGGACAGTTGACAAACAAGCTTGTCAGGTGAGGTTCTCGCAAGATGCCAATTTGGCAGCTTTCACCAGGGCCAAGTTCGGACTTCAGTTTACAATTATTGTATTAGTAGCTTTTGAACATTTTTAAATGAAATTCAGTAACTAGGAAATGCTTGGTTCTACAGTCTTCGGATTGGCGGAGGTTGATCATATCCTGAAAATGACTTATTGGTTTTGAGATCATAAGGTTATGGTTACACTGATCTGGACCAGGAGAACATTTTCCTGAATATAACGAAAAATAGCTTGGGCGTAGGACCTCTAAATTTGATACGAAGGTTGACCATCACCAACAGAGTGATAACCCCCTAATAGGTCATAGTGATCTGTATCAGGGAAATTTTTTTCGTATATAGTACAACCTATCATCATATTACCAGAGACCCTGATATAACTTTAAAAGGAGCAACACTGGATCTCTCCTAGGTTTCTTTTTCAGAGAAACCTACTTGTCTAGTTAAGATTCGCGTTTGCACATAATCAAGTGCCCTATTTGTATTTCGATTGTCTAATATCCGGTTTCATGATTCAGAGCGTACAGTTTGCTCTAATTTAATACGTAACTTATTTTGTTGAGATTAACCGACATAGGCGACTTTCCAACTTTGATAGGTGGGGGAAGACCTAGATGTCCATTCGTAAGCATTCTGAAAAGCATCCTCACATGAAGAATTCAACCCCCAAATTTTACTGTAAGTTGTAGAATCCAGCATCCGCGCAGTCTGGTCAGGCTCCATGCTGTTCGCTTTTATAATCTATTGGAATTGCAGAAACTGTTAGCGAACAGCATGGATCCTGACCAGACTGCGCGGATGCGCAGGCTGGTCTGGATCCATGCTGGTCGCAAAGCCACTATGTTGATTTTCTCATGGCACGGCTCAATTGAATTGCATGAAAGACATCTCATGAATTGACATTAGTTGTTTACAAGTCTTTGAGAAACTGGTATTGATGTCTCAACAGATTTTGGAAACAAAAATGATAGATAAATAATGTTGTATTCAAGTTGTATAACACTCTATATCATTATGTCACTAAGCAGCGGAATTTTCTCCTACATCGTCGGTTTGGAGCATTTACGACTAGATTACCTACAGTAGTTATTCAAAAGGATAACTGCAACTTCGATAAGATAAATTTTGAATTGTAAGGCTGCAAGTTTGCTTACGTTAGCTTGCTTAGTCTTTTGTTGCACTTTCCAAAAATGTTACATGATCAGATTCAAGTCAAGTCGCGTGTAATAGTTTTTGTCTTTTGGTTAAAATATCAGTATGCTTTATTTGCAACAGTTTTGCTATTTATGTATATTAATACTCATGACGGACACTTGCTAAGATTCCCCTATACTACTATTGCGGTACTCCCTATCGTTTGCAGTTGCTTCGGTACTCCCTGTCCTACTAATGCAGGCTGATAGATAGTAGCTTCGGTACTTTATGTTCTACTATTGCAGGCCGAAGGCAGTTACTTCGGTACTCCTTGTGCTAATATTGCAGGCTGATAGGCAGTTGCTTCGGTACTCTCTGTCCTACTGTTGCAGGCTGATAGGCATTGCTTCGATACTCCCTGTTGTTTCCAGGTTGATAGACAATTGCTTCAGTCCTTCCTGTCCTACTACTGCAGGCTGATAGACAACTATTTCGGAACTCCCTGTCCTACTACTGCAGGCTGATAGACAGTTGCTTCGGTACTCCCTGTCCTACTGTTGCAGGCTGACAGACATTTGCTTCGGTACTTCCTGTTTTACTATCACAGGCTTGTACAGTTGCATCGGTACCTCCTGTCTTTTGCAAGTTGATAGGCAGTTGCTTCGGTACTCCTTATCCTACTATTGCAGGCTTATAGACAATTGTTTCAGTACTCCGAGTCCTACTAAAGTAGGCTGATAGGCAGTTGCTTTGGTACTCCCTGTCCTACTATAGCAGGCTGATAGGCGGTGGCTTTGGTACTCCCTGTCCTACTATTGCAGGCTGATACGCGGTGGCTTCGGTACTCCCAGTTCTACTAAAGCAGGCTAATAGGCAGTGGCTTTGGTACTCCCTGTCCTACTATTACAGGCTGATACGCGGTGGCTTCGGTACTCCCTATCCTACTATTACAGGCTAATAGGCTGTTGCTTTGGTACTCCCTGTCCTACTATTACAGGCTGATAGGCGGTTGCTTTTGTACTCCCTGTCCTACTATAGCAGACTGATACACGGTGGCTTCCGTACTCCCAGTTCTACTAAAGCAGGCTAATAGGCAGTTGTTCTGGTACTCCCTATCCTACTATTACAGGCTGATACGCGGTGGTATCGGTACTCCCTGTCCTACTATTACAGGCTGATAGGCAGTTGCTTCGGTACTCTCTGTCCTACTTTAGCAGGCTGATACGCGGAGGCTTCGGTACTCTCTGTCCTACTATAGCAGGTTGATACGCGGTGGCTTCGGTACTCTCTGTCCTACTACACCAGGCTGATACGCGGTGGCTTCGGTACTCCCTATCCTACTATTACAGGCTGATACGCGGTGGCTTCGGTACTCCCTATCCTACTATTACAGGCTGATAGGCAGTTGCTTCGGTACTCTCTGTCCTACTATTACAGGTTGATAGGCAGTTGCTTCGGTACTCTCTTTCCTACTATAGCAGGCTGATACGCGCCGGCTTCGGTACTCTCTGTCCTACTATAGCAGGCTGATACGCGTTGGCTTCGGTACTCCCTGTCCTACTATAGCAGGCTGATATGCGGTGGCTTCGGTACTCTCTGTCCTACTATTGCAGGCAGGTAGACAATTGCTTTGGAACTCCCTGCCCCATGATAAAGAATTATAGTTTATACTTTGAAAGAAAGATGAATCGTTTGTACATGTTGAAACTTCTGACTTTATTTGGAAATACATACGGTTTTATGAACAGATACTGATACTGCTCTATGCAGGACATCTTATATTGACTTTAAGTTAATTATATATCTCTTATGATACGTGTTGTGGCACGCTTATAATACATATTATGTAAATCTGATTCTTTTCCATATTTGCTGTAAAGTTATAAGTTGTAAACTAAGGAAAAGTGCAAAACATATTTGCAAACTAATAAGCATCACTTGTTGTATAGAACACACAAATTTCATCAAATTACCTCATTTCAAACAAGCTTAGTTTTAATAGTGATATCTTATGGTTTGTAAGTATAATACTCTGTGTACAAACATGTATTAGATATAAAGGAAAACTAATGTTAATATGAATCAAGAAGTGTTATCTATTACGGTTATTGTATGATTGTTTTTAAAAGCTGAACTCCATTTGGGCACGTATTTCTGACAGAGGTCGCGTAAGGGAAGAGTAAACAAATACGTAGACAATAACATTTGACCAGTGCATCTTGCAAAACATCAGATAGCATATCTTTAACTTATTATGTTCGTTCAAAATAAACAACAAAAACACAAAACAAACAAAAAAAAAAAAAAAAAAAAAAAAAAGAAAACAACTGTTGCAGCTTTTTTGTTAACATTGGTTACTTATTTATGATGAGCAACAATGAAAATAAACATGATGAGTGTTGCAAAACATTGAATAGTTAAACTGATGGAACATTGTAAACATTTAAACATTTTTAGCTAAAAGTTGCAACCAAGTTCGTTTCCTTGAACCGTTTTTCTCTCTGTTCTTATTTTTTTTCTTAAGCATACAATTTTAAGTTGATGTCCTTTTAGATACTAAAAAACTATTTGAGTCGCACTATGAGAAAATGAACACAGTGCATTTGCGACCAGAATGGATCCAGACCAGCCTGCGCATGCGGATGCGCAGGCTGGTCTGGATCCATGCTGGTCGCAAATGAACTATGTTGGTTTTCTCATGGTGCGGCTCATTCGTATTATGTATTTTGTCAGTCTGGCTCTTGGTGATGAAGAAAGACACCAGGTGCCCCTTGGCACGAGCGGACACCTATGTAGAAACATCGATATTTCATAGGCCAGCTGGCCGGATTCCTCATAAATTCATTAATTTAGTTATTTTTCTCGTGCATTTCATTCGAAGCGCGTATCTTTCCAGATATTTGATAACCTATAAATATTATATTTTATAAATCAAAAGGCTGTGTACGGAGCATTTAACCTTAACAAAACGTTGTTCTCCCCCATTTCTTGTCGGATTCTTTTTAAACTTTCAGAATTTATCAGCTACGGTACCATAAACAAAATATGTTCATGTAAAATACTGGAAGCTTTAGATTTTCCGATACTTTCACGGTGTTAATATTTTAAGACATTTCAAAATGAAAAGTACAGTTTTAGCCGCAAAATAAGAATGTAGAAAGATATATAGATTGAAAGTTCCTACTTCCATTCATAGTAGTCTGTTACTGGTTGCAGATGCAGATCAAGGTTTTACAAATAATAGAAACGAAATGGCGCATTTGAAAAAGGACGTCATGACGACATCAAAGTCCCGGTGTGGTGTAATTGTTTGTAGCGCAACGTTACGTTATTTTGTTATTTTTTTTGTATTTCTTTTCGTAAAATAAGTATTTCCAATCAAATAACGAAACGCATCTATCAATGTATTTGATTTTGATCGCATTTAACATAAAACAAATGTCAACAGTGCACGAATCTTTAGTTGCCATTAACATATGACACGCCGGTTGCCAGGTGAGTTTTGCCGGCATGAGTAAAATAACCGGAAACGCCCCGGTGTGCAAGAAAAAAAGTTACCGAAAAAATCCCAAAATACGCGAATGAAACAGTATGTTGTTTGTTTTAAGTGACTACATCATAATCATCATCACCTTAGGCGTTTTGGTGCTTTCTACGAAACAGTGACGCGTGTAACTTAAGTTTTGTACTAAATTAAGACTTACTTGAAAAAAAAAAATAAAAAAAATAAAACATTGAACAATAACAAATAAAAAATAACAAAATACAAATGTTGTTTTCAGTCTGAAAAGAACGTCGCAATATTTTGTTTGGGTTAGACCTCATATTCTTCACGTAGTCAGTGTTTGAAGATATGACCTAGCATTTACCTAAAACTTCCGGGTAAATTAGTATATGAATATCCCGAGCTGCGGCAAACGCATACAAAATAAATTATCACCACAGGGAAAGAACTTGACTAATATATAAATTATGTAAGTAGCGTTTTTGATGCTTTTTATCTAAAATTATTTATTTTTTCTTGGGTAAGCACACATTGCATTTTATCTGATAACTGATGATACGAAGATGTTATATGTATTTTATCGCTGAATATGTACATTAATGAGACTATAATAAATGATAAATTCTAAATCAGCTCTAATCAATTCGGAGTTAGACGAAAGTGTAAAGGCGTTAATTAGATTCTTTCTGATACTATTGCTAGCAATAGGATTGATTATAAACTCAGCAGCACTGCAACAGTACTAATTATTCTTGTCTTATGTTATCATTTCATGCTCTCTTGCGGCCTTTCATTCTGTGCATGTATCAACAACTCCGTCAGCGCTTGTTGGAAAGTCACAATATAGATATTTTGATGAAAGTATTTTTTATTTTTCATCCCACACAATTAACATTTTAGTTTGATTATCTTACACAGATAAATGAAAAAAAAAACTTGCCTATTTTGATCAAGATAAACGATTCTTTTTAAACTGAATGTGAATATTTTAGATTCTAATAGGAAATATTCCGTGATCCCCTTTATATTATCGAATTAAAAGATTATATATTGTTTATTTTATTAATTGTCTCCTGTAATTAAAAACTGAATGTCTTTGTGCATTTTACACTATTTTATTATTTTTATGTAAATGGTGTGCATTGATTAGAAATAATTTCAGTAACGGATTACTGATTATTGAAAAATGAAATCTGTATGTCTTAGTGTTAAGTAATTATTTTAAAGAATAACAGAATAAAGGAAACGGATATTCTTTCAATAACGGAGTCCTGAAAAAGAGAAAATATCAACCCGTAAGTTTGAAAATAAACACATTTTGTTTACATTAAATGAAATATTGAACTCAATCAGTCACGTCGAAAACAGAAATTTGTATAAAATCTGTATAAAAAGCAAATTTCCCCTCAATTAAACCGTTCCGACCGAGTAACATACAATGCACTAAAAGTTAAACATACAACTAAAAAAATTAATACGTAGGGTTATTTGGTATTGTATCAGAAAGATATCACACGGAATTTGCAGGTGAAATATGAATGTGTTTTATATATCTTGTTTATTATAGATACATCTCCTTTATTCCTTTGATTCTACACAAGAAATAAGTACTTTTCTAAAAGCGAAAAACAAAAGTTATATATTAAATTACCTGTCAGGATGCCAGTTTATCTCTGTTCTCTGCTGTGAAAAATCATTATCATCCAAAAAGTATTGTGGTTTGGAGCTTAATCTGTAAAACAGTGGTGCAGGCGTAGAGCATTGGGCTCTTGACCCGTTGTCTCGAGTTCGAAACAAGACGAGATCGAAAATTGCTCAGATCCCTACATTCCCGTAACAAGGCGTGAATACTGGTCAGACATCCTTGAAACATTCATCGAAAGCTGTTTACATAGGTTATATGACTCTGCAAAAAATCAATACAAAAGTAGATATTCTGTTTTTATAAATATTAAAAATCTATTGAACCATGGTTCATAACAAAATGTTAATCGAAATAAATTACGCATGTATGAAATGGTATTATATTAAGAAAAAGAACGTTTGCATAATATCTTTACTTTATTCACTTAAAGATGAAAAAAGATTTGAAATCACCTTGTACAGGAATAATCATTATTTTGAAGTACGTGTACATATATTCCGTTCTTTTTCAGCTCGGGATGAGTAAAATGTCTGTCACACCACTTTTAGTATTGGTACTTGTGTTGGCCACGGCAATAGGGAAAGTGGCGCCATGTGATCCTCCTTCTGGAAGGACAAACGGTTGCAGCCCTAAAGGGTTACCTTACCCCTATAAAAAGTTTTTCAGGCCAGAGTGTAACAAACATGATACCTGCTATGCCTGTGTAAGTATAAAGTATTGAGCTTTGATAAATGATATTTATCAACTTGATAAAGCAGTAATTCTTGATATCTGTACTCAGTTTTTTTCATTTGATTTAATCTACTTCCTTAACCCATATGTCACGTTTTCCGTGTGCATAACACGGAGACACGAAATTAGTTTTATAAACAGAGAGAAACGATTGCGTATTCAGATGAGATAACTGACAGTTTTCGTTTCCAGTCAACATCGTGTGTGTGATATTTTCCTTTAATGAATTATTATCGTACATGTTTATGTTATGTCTGAATAATGGTCAGCAGAAATGCTGTCCACCACTGTTGACAATACCTTTTAAAAATAAATGTTACTTATTTAGTACTTTTCGTGTTTTTCTTAATACATAACCAGGAACAAATAAGTGGACAGGTCAATAGTTTTACGAGATGCATTTCCGGAACCCGTGAATATCCTAATTTTTTTACTGACTAGTCATTAAAAAATGGTTAAAACTTAGTGGTTTGTGGATACAAATAAATAGAATTATATCTAATATTATATACCTCACTGTGGCTTGTCAATATTAATGTGCATGCGTATTTTGACAAATCTTTATGCAAATTTCTAATAGTTATTTTTATTATTTTGATTATTCATTGACAACTATCTTATTTTTAGGGCGACGACAATGGGATGTCCAGAAAAGTATGTGATGACACATTTCTCGACAACCTCGAATGGCGCTGCAGAACAGATCCAGAACAGAGGGACGACCCAGAAAAATGTCTTAGTTGGGCGAAAATAATGTACAATTCTGTTCGTTTGCTAGGTATATTTCGCTATAAAATCCCATCGCTAGGCTGGTGCGATGAAGACTGGGTTGATAGTTGCCTATAAAAATGCATTCACGGCTTCACTAAAGATTTGATGTTACCCTACTTGCTTCCAGTCAAACATAAATTGCCTTCATGTAGACGAACATTTATATAACAACACTGTAACAGTACGAGACCACCAACACGAAAAATTGTGTCGCAAAGCCGAATATTGACATACTGAGTTCTTAAATACCTGAAACTTGTGTTTCATATCTAATCTATATAGTTTTGTTGTCACTAAATTATTTCGATAACGATAGAAGTCAAACAAAGCTTTGTTTTGTTATGTTTACTAGAGTACTTACATTGTATATACACAAACGATTATCTGTATATCTTTCATTTGAAAATTTATGAAAAGTTTGGTTATTTTTTATTGTTACTTTACAACAGTTTATGCCTCTGTAAATCAGAAATGTACATTAAAATGCATTGAAGAAATGATATACTGTTGAATTTTCAACGCCAGCTAGTTACAAGCTCTGCTTTCAGTTTCTATATATATTTATCAGCTGTATTGTGTATTGTAACTTAATGACACTTTTTATAATGCATACAATTTGTTTTATGTCATTCGTATATAAGTTAGTCACTTAACTATCATTGGTTATTTCTAGCCACAACGAACTGAACCCAGCCGTACAAATAAAATGACTTTCGACTTACCCATTGCCATGTCATGTACACAGCTGTACACTCGTCAGATGTTTACAAACACGCGGTGCCCTAATCCGTTACTGTTTGATCTATATATGTCCGTATATGCGTGATATAGTCCATGCATGTAAAACCAATCATGATTTTTCCCAAGTCTTATATGTAAATCCACAATCGCAGGATATATATAATCACATGTGTCACATTCTACATTCTGAAAAAAAAAAAACATTCCATAACTCTAAGCACACATGTAAATTACACACCTTGACCTGAATTAACCACATGACCTATTTTACTCTCATGTCAGTTAATCATGTTTCCTCCCACGCACAGTCTATAGTCTATTTCAATTACCTAATACTTCTGTCCCTGATTGACTCGTCCCGGGTTAAAGTTTAATAACGAAGGTTAATAAGGTCATCATGGCATTCACCTCCCCCCCACCCCCCACCACCCCCACACACACACCCTGCCTCTCGCGTCAACAACCTCTCCTATCTTTTGAAATGTGACCATGGAAATTTTTTAAGGTCACTGTTTATAATGAAATAGAAAAAAATGTTCGCTTACTTATTTTCTTAGAAATACCATGTCGTGTGAAAATTTGTAATAATTCTTTTATGTCTGTATACTCACATATACTTGCATATGTAACTTGAGTTAATAAAGTTATGTTATGTTATGTTATGTTATGTTATGTTCTATATGAAAACACTATTGAATTGTTACATTTTTAATGTTAATACAAATAGGTCGTAATTTGAACTTACACTTTTAAAAAAGAAATAAATTATATGTTATGAAGTCTGACTAGACTGCTTCCGAAAAACATCTTCCCTACTTTTTATGTGCTTGACTGTATATATTACATTTTCTTAAAAGTTCCATACGGCTTTAAATTGTATGTAAAAACCGATAGCACAACTGTTCAAATAACTGATATGCATAATTACATTACTAGAAAAGTGCTACTTTAAATATTGCGCATGAACTTATACAGTTAGGGCCTTAAAGGGAGGTAATAAGAACAATAAATTCAATATAACTATCTACTATATTCATCAGTATTAATACCTTTGACAAATGTTACAGAAAACGATTATCAAAATAGGATTTAACAACAAATTAATATTTTTTTGTATTCATGGCAGAAAATGGGGCAGCCACATCACAAATAAACGCATAATGAGCCTTTAAATGCAGTGCAGGTTTAGGGTATACTAATTTATGACTGAGTCAGTAGAACAATAGTGGTTTCCGGTACAAAGTGTTTACGGTAGCTGCGCCTCACATACGCTTTTTCTAAAGGTTGATATATTCCTTCCTTGCCTACAATTATTAATGCAGTGGTACCTGATGTCGTTCATTAAATAAAATCTGAAAAATCTGCAACAAATCTACAACAGGTACACGTATATACCATACCTAGACAAATTTTGTCACTCGGCTGCTAAAAGGAACATTCTTAATGATTTTCTACAATGAATAGTTTCATGGAATAAATTGACACACACACTAATTATACGGAATTGTAAAGACGAACTATTCTTACGCATTTTTACATTTATAGAAAGTATGTATTGCGTACGATAACCTGTTAAGGGTCCCAAACAGATTCTCTTTGCTAGATAATTATCGATAAAGTTAACGGGTTATCTACTTGATGTTTGTGATTTTTCAAAGTAAGATAAATATATCAACGCAAAAAATAGCCACAAGAGGGCCCTTAACTGTTACAAGATAAGTTATTATACGCCGAGATACAAAGTACATATTGGAGTCACACATGGTCGTCGGTCCGTCCGTTTGCCCGTCCGTGCATACGACTGACCATCATGTCTACTCCATATCTTCATAACCGCTGGAAACATTTCCATAAAACTAGCATCAATTGTTAAACTTATCAGGACAAAGTGCAGAGTGCACAAGCCAGGTCACTAGGTCCAAGGTCAAGGTCAAACTTGGAGGTCTTATGTCAAATAGCTTTATTTTATGTAATTTAAACTGAATTGAATTCATGTCCGCTCAATTTTGTCTTAACCGCTTTAAAGATTTTCATAGAACTGACAAAAGTTGTTTACCTCACTAAGACGACGTACCTTTCACCAAGGTCACTAGGTCCAAGGTCAATGTCACACTTAGAGCTTAGATTCGTGTCCTCTCACTGTCTTCTTAACCACTGGAATGAATTTTATAAAGTTAGCATTAATTGTTAACCTCATCCAGACGAAATGCACAGTGCAAACCAAAGTCATTAGGTCCACTTAGAGATAAAAAAAATCAAATACCTTCAATTTGTGTTTGCTCCAAATCTTATAACCACTGAAAAGATTTTCAAAAAACGAGCATCAATAATTACTCTTTTCAATATGACTGGTCTATACAGACTTATATAGGAAAAACTTTGAAAATCGTCTTGTCTAAAACCGCAGGGTTTAGGGCTTTGATAATTGGTATGTAGCATTATCTAGTGGTCACCTACCAAAATTATTCAAATTATCCTCCAAGGGTCAAATATGGCGCCGCCCTGCGGGCCACATTCATTATATAGACCTATATAGGAAAAAATGAAAATCTTCTTGGTCAAAACCACAGGTTCTAGGGCTTTGATTTTTGGTATGTAGCATTATCTAGTGGTCCCCTATCAAAACTGTTCAAATTATCCCCAAATGACTGAAATGACTGGGGTGGGGGTGGGGGGGGGGGCATGGGTCACATGGTTTATATAGACTTATATAGGGGGAAAAGGGCTTTGATAGTTTGTTTGTAGCATCATCTAATGGTCCCCGACCAAAACTGTTCAAATTATCCCCCTAGGATCAAATATGGCACCGCCCTTGGGGGTCACATGGTTTATATAGTCTTATACGGGGAACACTTTGAAAATCTTGTACAAAACAACATGGCCTAGGGCTTTGATATTTGGTATGTAGCATAGTGTAGTAGTCCTTTACCAAGATTGTTCAAATTATCCCCCTGGGGTTAAAATAGGTTCCGCCCAGGGGGCACATAGTTTAAATAGACTTGTATAGGGAAAAACCTTTAAAAATCCTTGTCTTAAACCATAAGGCGAAAAGTTTAGATATTTAGTATGAGGCATGCCCTAGTGGTTCTCTATCAAGATTCTTCAAATCATGACCCTGGGGTCTAAGTATGCCACGCCCAGAGGGTCCCTTGTTTTACATTGACTTATATAAAGAAAAATCTCTAAAAATCTTTTTGTCCAGAACCATCATGCCCAGACTTTAGATATTTGTAATTTAGTACATTGTATTGTCAAGTTTGTTCAAATCATGACCCTTGGGTCAAAATTGACTGCACTCCTGGATCAAGTGTCAACACTTAAAAATATATTTTCTGTAAGCTTAGATATCTGGTATGGAGCATGCTCTAGTAGTTCTCTACCAAGATTGTTCAAGTCATGACCCTGGGGTCAATATAGGTCACGCCCGGGTGGTCCCTTGTTTTACATAGACTTGCTTGTTTTTGAAGCAATGGCAAAGAAATTTGGACTACAAGTTTAATGTTTGATACAGGTTTAAATACTAATCTTGTATAGTTTTAATCGTGACCTGCTGACCTACTTCCTCGTTTTGAAGTTACAGCAAAGAGATTTGGTCCACCTGTATAACTTTATACCAGATTTCAGTAGTTATCTTGAATAATCTTTATCATGACCAAATCTGAAAGATTTCGTTTTTGAAGCTTTAGCAAAGAGAGCAAGCAAATAAACTCAGATGAGCGATATACGGCAAGCATGACCCTCTTGTTTCCTAGACATATTCGCTTTTTCGATAATAACTAATAACACGAAACTTACCAAGTTAAAGGGAAAGGGATATTTAGTCATAAGATGATTTTATATGAAAACCGTCGTCCAGCAATTAATAACGCTAAAATAATTTTTAAAATCGGACCACCCTTGAAAAAGGTATGGCAGTTTTAAATATAAAAAAAAATGCTAGCCATGGAGACATTCTTTATTAAGCAAATACCATTTCAGAAGGATAACTTTCTTGTTTTCATTAGTTCATTAGGTAAAGCATGATAATTTCTTTTTTTTTTTCAAAAATTCGTAAGCCAGCTGGAAAACAAAATGTTTACTATTTTGATCAAAAAGAAATGTTGAAATGTTTTAACAGTCGATTTTGAAAATTCTTTCACTGCCTTAAATGATTTTAGAAGACTCAACAGACAAAATTAACGTTAAAATAACTGCTTTTCCATTTAATTTTATGTTACCAATTATTTGACGCGAGCAATTGTTAGAGAATCGAAATACTATAGAAATATTTTCTTTTTCTAATAAGCAACATGAACCTTATCTAGTAAAGATATTCGCGTTTGCACATAATCGAGTGCCATATTTGTATTTCGATTGTCTAATAACATGTTACACGAATCAGAGCGTGCAGTTTGCTCTGATTTAATATGTAACTTATTTTGTTGGATTTAACCAACACAGGCGACTTTCCAACTTTGATTGGTGGGAAAAGACCTAGAAGTCCATTCGTAAGCATGCTGGAAAGCGTCCTCACACGTAGAATTCAACGCCTAAAGTGAGGCTCGAATCCACATCGGTGAGGTACAAGTGATTTGAAGTCAGGAATCTTAACCACGCGGCCACAGTACAGTGACTATCTGATTGTCAGTAAATATACATATGTCAAATAAAATCAGCAATAAGGAGTTCATCAAAAAATGAGTCAAGGTCAAACATTATTTTAACGGTCAAAAACTAAATTAGTCTAAAAAGTCACAACATGGCATTTTATAAATTTATTTTTATTGTTCAAAATAAAATATTTTTCATCAATAGTCACTGGTTTTTATTCATTCAAATTGAATGCATATATGTCACAAAATAGAAATGAAGAGTTCATCATAAATGCGTCAAAGTCAGTCCTGATATTAAATGTCATTTCCATTTTCCTGTAAAAGCTAAAAAATACCATATTTTTTCTTTTTCTCTGTTTTTATTGTGTGCCATCATTACTCATTGATGCTTTTTTATTTTTACGTTATGTCAGGAAATGATTTTAAAAAATCATAAAAATGACATTGTTTCACTGTTCAAAACTCTGTTCTTGATATTATTCCTTAAATGTTTGCATTACACACAATATAAGCAATAAACAGTTCATGAAAGAGGGGTCAAGTTCAAACCTGATGTTAAAATTAAGCCACAAAGTTCATTTTGATGTTAATTTAAAAATCATTTTATCATTATTAGTTACTTGTTTGTTTTTTTTTTCAGTATACCCACATAAAACACGTTTTGTGGTAGCGTGGGGGACAAGGAGTTTTATACTTTGCCATGTCCGCCGTCTCTCTGCTCTTGCGTCGGTGTAGAAACGTTCAATGCAATAACTTTGGCACGGAACGGAATTATAATTTACTTGACACAACATAGATTGCAGTAAGTGGAAGTAGGATCACAAGAACCATAACTCTATCATGAATAATTTTAGAATACACTGTGTCTTCACTGATGGAGTTAATACATCATAAGATGTATATAGACACTAAAAAAGGAAAATGGCGCGAACAAAATGGATGTCGCGTTATGGCGGACACAGATAGAAATAGTACCTATTTTTCCAAATCATAGATACAATATTTTAACCAGAACCGTAGAGTTATGAGCATTTAAAATTTTCATATTATATTAATAAAAATTTTTGTGATTAAGGAAATTTAACTCTTCTTGAACATGGAGAGCAGTAATATCAAAGGGGCATAATATATTGAATATTTTCTATTTAAATTCATTTGACTTAACATTCAGCTGTGATCTGGATTGCTAAATAATGACCCATGCTACTGTTCGCTAAAAATATAGAACATCTGGAACAGTCTGATAACAGCAAAACCATACTGTAGCAGAAGGCAAATATTTAAGCTCTGACCGGGACTCGAACCTAGGACCTCTCACATCTAAGGCACACACTCTACCACTTCCCTATAACAGCAGTAGCTGTAGCTAGGCAGTTTAGGTGCACCCCCATTCTCTTCCCGACAACATTACGTGACTTGGAACAATTTTATGACAATAACATGTGGTACGATGTTGTGCGATGAGGTGATGATCGACCAATAGAAGTTGGATAAATGTTGTTATCTTTATCTTTGTACACCACTCAGCCTGAAAACATACTATCAAAATTTAAGGCAAACATACAATCAGATGTACATGAAAATCTAAACTGTAAAAATTTGTTTTCTATCAGGTCCCGAATGAACCAAATGTAATAATTTGAACTCATCTAATCTAGAATAGTTAAACAGTATATAAGATGGCCATTCTGGTCTCTCTCAGCTTCGTTGAACAACCACAAAATAAGAAAAAATGTGCAGTGTGTAAAACATAACATTCTTTCAATGTAAAATCAAATTAAAATGAAAACTAGCTCAAAAGAGGATAACGGCAATTTCCATTTGATAACGAAAAATAACATTGCATGGGGAAAACAGCATAAGATATATTGATATAGAATTAAATGCATACTTGTGAATGCTACTCTTCTTAATGAGATACCGAGTCTGGCATGAAGAATTCAAATGTTCTCATATAATGTTAAATGTATATATGCCTTTAAAGTTCTAGTAATACATGAATACTCAACAGTCATAATTATCAAGGAACAGTTCATGTCTAAAGACCCTTGAAATATAAGGTACGTAACTGTTAACCTTATTTTCTATCAGAACATAAAGGAGACGTAATGTCTGGCCTGAGGAATCTCTCTAGAACTAAATGATTACTCTTGTTTAAATCACAGTCAAAAAGTCAAATCTGCCTTTAATATTCGAATACTGCTACAAGCCATCAGCAATAATTATTAAGAAATGTCTGTAAGGGTGGGTGGAAGGGAATAAACAAATAATCAAAATACTTGTTATGCTGTCAAATATTCAACCTCGAGTGAATATCAGTTAAGAATCACTTATATAGTGCACTGAAAACATGAGAAAATCGTGAATTGCAAGCAGAAAACGCGGTAAAATAATTACCGGGAACAGGGGACAAAAATAGTTAGCAGACAATGAAAAATGTAATAATTTAATATTTTGTATGCAAATCAGAGTAGAAAATGTTAAAACAGGGCAAAACTTAAGGATAACTTAAAATGCTGGTATCAAGCAAAGCTCTTGTACTTTTATGCATGAGACTGGCACTATCTTAAGAAAGTTTTTTCTAGTAGAAAAAACAGACACTAAATAGGAAACTAGCGCAAAATAAATGATAGTCGAATAATGACAGCCTCGGATAGTTCTCAGTTTGTTTGGTATGTAATAAAAATACAGCATTAAAATATTCAAACAAGCCTTTAGATGGGGGGTGGGGGTGGGGGGTGGTGATGCGGGTAGATCACCTTTATTGATATATGTTTTTAAGTTTAAATTATGTATATAAATCGATCAATGTCATCATCCAAAGACATCGTATTAAAATACATATTTCATGACTTTATATTATCCTCGACTACCACACTAAACTGAATATATTCGGTTAAGGTGGTTTTATATTTCTGATTCTTTGTTTTTCAATTACAAATACAAAATAATTGTTTGCTGTGTCACTCACCATCAGCGTGCGTCCTGTTTGTTTACCAGACATACATCATTCTACATCTATAACGTTTGGTTGACATTTTGTCTCATGAAGATTCTCTGGGGTTATTCCAGTCACAGAATTCATTGTACGTGGCATTTGCATGTTCTTTTTCTTGCATGAAAAGTCAATTTTTCAGAATTTAAGCGAGAAAAAGACAGTGGTATTATTCAAATGTCACTTAAGAAAGCTGCTGTTTCTTCCCTTGTCAGGGGCGAAAGCTTCACCATTTTAACAGTATGTATATCGAATATGACATTTTCAAATGTTTCTTTCTATTAAGAACAATTTTTAAATTAAAATTGCATGAACATTTAAAATTTGTATGTAAAACACTATCGGTTTCAGCGACATTGTTTCGAACGATCGCCAACAGTCTTTTTCTAGATATTTTGGGTACCTTTGTTCAAAGTGTTTTAATATTAATATGTTTGAATTACTGAATGTTAATTTCCAGAGAAATCGATCTGTGCATGCACGAAGTTATAAATAGTAGATGCGAATATTTGGCTACACGTAAATCTAGAAATTTTGGGCGGCAGATTTGAACGAAGCAGTGTGTGTTTCTGTTGCAAAACGACTTTAAGTGAACGTGACCTGCTTTTACCCCTGAAACGCACTTCATGGCAGACATTTTGCTTGGCAGGATTTGCACACATATGGTTGATCTATATGAAAATAAGGTCAAATTATATCAAAGTACACAAACGAATGTATGGCAGGTGTAAGAAATAAGGAACACATGCCAAAATTTCAATGATTTTAAGAAGGGCGGGGATATGATTAATGCTTATCAATTCTAGAGGTGATTCCTAAGGTGTAAATTTTAAGCGCTGCTGTTTTATTTTATTTAGACGGAAAGAGTTGCCCAAGAATTTCGAAATGTCCGTTCTCGCCCACCTTAATGAATATTTAAGATAAAATAAATTATGCGTACTTTTAATCTTACCATGTAAATGTATTGAACACACCTCGACTTTGACACTGATCTTGAGCTGAGTCAGCCTAGTTATTTTTGAATTTTATGACAAACAAATTCATGTATTAAGAAATTTATTTTAAAATACGTGATTTTTTATCCCTTTTTTATATTTCGCAAAATGATCTTAAACACATTCAAGAGGTTTTAATTCGAAACACTAAAAAGTCATCAAATACCAACATTTTATTTGATGCGATCTAAATTCCTACAAATGGACTGGCTTGTGTACGGCAGATGGCTATGTGTTGTGCCACTTTAAGTGTCTGGGGGAAAATATAGCTGAGGCAGCCTTGATTATTGGCATTCTATGAAAAACTGGAATTTCAGATTAAATACATATTTTTTTGTATTTATCAATTTGAAAATGGTCTTGATCATGTTCAAGACCTAACTACTAGCTCTTTTGGAACACTAGAGAGTCATGAGCTTTAATGCTGGACAGATTATGATGTGATTTTCTACAAATAGACCTGATGGTTTACAGCAAATGGCTAAGAGTTGTGCCTGTTTATGTTTCATTGAGAAAATACTAATATATTCGCTGACTTTACATATCCTCTACTTCGAACCATAAATGGATATATTTGATTAAGGTGGATATATTTAGTTAAGGTGTTTTTGTGTGATTTTTATTTCAATTACAACTATAAAACAATGGCCTGTTGTGTTATAACAAGCGCGCTGCCAGTCTGTTTACCAGACAGAGAAAAATCTCTAGTTTACATTTTGTCATTTGCTATTCCTTCGGGTTATTCCAGTCATAGAATACATTGTATGTGATATTTAGTTTCTGCTTTTGACAGGTGCCCTTGCATAAAAAAAATCAGAATTTAAGTGTGGAAAAGACAGTGGCATTGTTCAAATTGGTTTGGAAAGAGTGGGTCATGATTTTAACTGTACATATATCATTATATAACAAAACACATTTTTGCATGTATACTTCATTTTCTTATATTAAGAATGGAAAAATTTGTACATTTTAATATTATGAACAAATGAAATGACACGTAACATCTTACTGTAGCTTCAAACGATGGTCCCGGTCATTTTTTTTAAGTCGTTGGGGTAAATTTGTTCTAAGTGTATTAATGTTAATGTTTTAATTACAGAAATCAGTGGGTTCATGCATGTAGCTATTAATAGCAGATGCGAATATTTCGCGACGCCGAGATTTATGAATTTCGTGTGTCATTACTTTTGGAGTTACTTGAACGAAAAGTTTTGTTTCTCTTGCAAAACAAAAACGATTTTAAGTGTTTCCGACTGTTTTTTTCTTTCCGGAAACGCACATCGTGACAGTAATTTCGCTTTGCAGGACTTCGCTCCATAAAACCGTTAAGGATGTTCTATATGAAAACAAAGTTAAAGTATATTAAAGTACACAAACGTGTATAGTAGGTGTTGCAAATGAGGGGAAAATACCAAACTTTTCTCGGTTTTAAGAGGTGGCTGGGATAGGTTTAAATGCCTATTAAATCTAGAGGTGATCCTAAAGGTATAAATAAATGGTGTCATTTTAACGCACACATTACTGCAATATTACAGAATAAAACACAAGTGCTGCTCCTTTTTACTTGATTTGAGTATTCAGAACGTACTTCAATATTTCGAAATACCCTCTCCAGTGCCACCTTCAGAAATATTAAAGGCAAAATAATAAGGCGTATTTTTCATCTAACCATATAAATGTATTGAACAACCCTTTCCTTATTTTAGGGGCCCTTGCAATAAGTCTGTATTAATAATCTCATTATAAAAAAGGTAATATCGTTGCGTTGAAAAAACTATAGTACAATATGTTTCATCCGAAATGTTACATAATTGCGTCATACGACAGGTCAAGTCTGTGTGGTCTATTTGAAAGTATAACCGGTTATTCTTATTATTATTTGGAGCTTAGTCAGTTTTGTCTGATTGTATTTTACAAAAAACTAGCGGACTTTTAGGAAATTTAGTTTAATAAACACGATTTTCTTCTCTATTCGGGAAGATTTAGCAAAATGGTCATGAATCGAACCACTAGAATGGCGTGAAATATATAAAAAAAATAATTATGGACATTGAATTAATTACTGAATGTTAATTTTCAAAGAATACGATTTGTGCATTAACGTAGCTATAGATAGCAGATACGAATAATTGGCTACAACTACATCCGGATGTTTTGGGCGGCTGATTTGAACAAAGCAGTGTGTATTTCTGTAGCAAAACGACGTTAAGTGAGTTTGACCTTTTCCCCCCATGCACTTCATGATATTGCACCCTAATGGTTGTTTTATATTAAAACAAGGTCAACTTATATCAGAGTATACAAACGAGCGTTGGAAATAAGGAAACCATGCCAAATGTCATTGATTTTAAGAGGGGACGGGGATATATTTAATGCCTATCAATTCGTGAGGTCTAAATTTATGGTGTCTGTTTGAAGCACAATATAACAGTATTAAGCACAAGTGCTGATGGTTTTAATCTGACTAAATACAAACGGAAATAGTAGCTTATGAATTTCGAAATGTCCGCTCCCGTTCCACTTGATTATTGAAGTAAAATAAGTTAGGCGTACTTTAAATGTAACAATGTAAATGTATAGAAGATCCTTTGACTTTAAAACTGGCGGTAAGTTTTTGGTCCATACAAGAAGTTAGTATAAATAATCTCAACATGATATAGGAATTAGTATAGCAAAAGAAAAGAAAAGGTTTCGTTCTAAACAAAACCCAACTGCGTTTTACGTTGGACATGTCGGCGTGGCCCATTTGAACGTATCATCGGATAGATTTAGCATAAGCAGAAGCTTTGTGTAATGTATTTTATGAAAAGCTAGTTCTTGTATTAAGAAATGTAGTTTAAAATCCATGATTTTTGTTCTCTGTTTTTCATATTTAGCAAAATGATATTGAACATATATAAGAAAGACTAGAATGGCATAGAATATTAAGACATTATTTAATGCTGGACAGATTATGATGTAAATTGCTACAAATGGACAGGCTGTTCTTGCCTACCTAGCGGGGAAAGTATACATTTGTCCGAGCACGCGCCGGAGATAGATATTCCTGTCTTTCCCTAGGGAAAAACCTTGTCTAAAAAGCGTGCACTAAGGTGACGTCACATAGTACTGCCACTGTTGTGACGTCATAAACTTTATAAATAATGTCAGGAAATACCCAAATCTGTTTGTCTCCACGATCAATTTTGAACGTGATAGGCAAGAAAAATGATCTAACATGTCTGCCTGTGTAAGACAGCTGTTTTCCCAACCCTCGGGACAGCATGGATAAAAAACCTCGCTAACGCTCGGTTTTCCATTCCACACTGTCCCTCGGGTAGGGAAAACCCCGTCTTACACAGGCAGGCATGTAAGATCCTTATAGTATACAGCAGATGGTTAAGGGTTGTGCGGGAGGAAATATCAATATATTTACCTGACTTCATATATCCCCTGCTTCCATACTAAAATGAATATGTTCAGTTAAGGTGGTTGTATATTTCAGTGCTTTATTTTTCAGTAGCGAAACAATGGTTTGCTGTGTCATCACCAGCGTGCGGCCTATCTGTTTTCTAGATAGACAAAATTCTACATGTGACGGAAAGAAAGAAAACGAATTTAAATGTCTCTGACTTGCTATTTCTCCTAAAACGCTCTTTTGGGACAGATATTTTGCTTCGCTTTATAAAGGATGTTCTATAAGAAAACAAGATTAATTATATCAAAGTGCACAAACGAGTTGATGACAAGTGTTTAAAATAAGAAAAAGCATGCCAAAATGTTCTTGAATTTAAGACGGGGACAGGGAAATGTTTAAATGCCTATTAATTCTAGAGGTGATTCCAAAAGTATGAGGTAATGGTGTTATCTGAAAGCGGACATCACTGCAATATAAAATTATCCACAAGTGCTACTCCTTTTTATTTGACTTGTTATAGGGGGAAATGAGTATCCAGGACGTGCTGCAAAGTTTCGAAATATGCGCTCCCATGTCATTGCTCTGTACTTATTATACTTGTAAGATATCTTTCATCCAAAATATTCCGTAATTGGTTCATGAATGCCTAGACATGTCTGCGTTGCTCATTTTAAAGAATCATTGGATAAATTAATTATTATTGGAGCTTATTTAGCCTTGTCTGGTTGTATGTTATAAAAATACAAGCTACTTTTTAAGAAATTTAGTTTAATATACATTATTTTCTTTTCTATTCGTTAATATTTTGCAGAATGGTATTGGACATTACGCTTTTCGAAACACTCGAAAGTCGTAAAATAAAAAAAGGTCATTAAATGATGGAAAGATTATGATGTAATTTTTTTACGAATAGAAAGTTTGGCATTTAGCAAATGGCTATGGGTTGAGCTTGTATGTCACAGGGGAAAAGTTTGATTTTTTTTCTGACTTTGCAAATCCTTTGCTTCCATACTAAAATGGATAGATCTATATTCGCTTAAGTTGGTTGTATATTTCTAAAATCTTTGTTTTTCAATTATAAATGCGAAATTATGGTTTGCTATATTGTGTGCCAGGGGTCGTGAGAGGTGTTGCATATTGCATTACCTCTTATGTAAAGGCACAGTTAAACCGAGTCCGCTATTATTATGCTTGGTTGCATTCTTTGCTTCCAAAAGATCTTTTTACATATGCTGTTAATTATCACAACAACAATCTTTAACTGCTTTGTGGCGGCTGTAAAAAGTCTCCTCATACTTGGATTCACTGTTGTTATATTTTCTGGTCCTTTAAAATCATGGAGTCCATACAACTGATGTGTAATAGAGTTCCGCTTAAGCCGGTGCTAGGGGGCGTGAGAGGTGTTGCATATTTCATTACCTCTCATCAACAGACTCGATTAAACCGAGTCTGCTATTATTATGCTTGGTTGGATATTTTTGCTTCGAAAAGATCTTTTTACAGGTTTTGCTGTATAATCACTAGCTTGCGTCCTGTTTGTTTAACAGACAGACAACATCTTAAATCTGTAACGACGGATTTATATTTTATCTCATGCAGATTCTCTTGGGCTATTCCAGTCTCCAAATGCATTGTACGTGGCATTTGCTCCCTGCTTTTTACATGTATTCTCGCATAAAAAGTCAATTTTTCAGAATTTAAGTTACAAAAGACAGTGGCATTATTCAAATGTCAGCTAGAATAGTTGTTGTTTCTTCCCTTGGTTGGGGAAGAAGGGGTTTTCAAATGTTTATTTCCCTTTCCTATATTGAAAATAGAACAATTTGTACGTTAAAATAGCATGAACACTTAAAAATGATATGGAAAACCGCTCGGTGACAGGGGAAGTTAGGAATTATGTCCCCAGGCTGCGTTATAATAGATATTTGGATAAGTATGTTCAAAGTGTATTACTGTTATTGGATGTTAATTCTTGAAGAAATCATCAATTTGTTCATGCATAAATAGCTGATGGAAATATTTGTCGATAGCTAGGTCGGTAACTTTTGTTAGTCATTTACTTTGAAGGCAGATTTGAAAGAAGCAGTAAGTTTTCTGTAGGAAAACTATTTTCCGTGTTTTTGCCATGCTTTTTCTCCTAAAACGCAAGTCACAACAGATATTGTGCTTAGAAAGGCTCTTTACACTTTAAAGTAAAGATTGTTTTATATGAAAGCAAGGTCAAATCATGTAAAAGTACACAAACGAGTCTACGGCATGTGTTGGAAATTAGAAAAAAATGCCATTATTTCCTCGATTTTAAGAGGGGCTGGGATAGATATAAATGTTGATAAATTCTAGAGCTGATCACAAAGTCCTAAATCAATGGTGTTGAAGCAGGCAATATTGGAATATTGAAGAATAGGGCTGGATGCACATTTATCCCTGACTTCATACAGATGGAAATGTTTTTGTATCCAAAACGTTCTTGAGAATTTATCATTTTATGATATTGGACGTAATATAAATTAGGCGTACTTTCAATCTAACCATGTTCATGTATTGGACAACTCTGTTTGTTTGAAGCACACATTAATATTACTGCAATATCACAATATTGAGCACAAGTGCTGCTGGTTTAAACCTGACTTAATACAAATGGAAATAGTGGCTTACTTTTAATCTTACCATGAAAATGTATAGAACACCCTTTACTTTAAATCTGGCGATGATGTTTTGGCCCTTACAAGAAGTCCGTATTAATAATCTCATCATGCAATAGTGCTCATTCGAAATATTTCGTAATGTTCAGCTTCATATGCCTGAGATGTCTGCGTGACAATTTTGAACGTTTCGTGTTATTACAAATAAATTAAGCATGATTTGGAGCTGAGTCAGTTTTTATGACCTTTTATTAGAAACTAGCTCATCTTTTGAGAAATTAAGTTTGAAATACATAACTTTCTTCTCAGTTTTTTAATATTTAGCAGAATGATCTTGAAGTAATTCAAGACCACGTGGAAACACTAGAAAGAAATGAAATATCAATATTTTATTTAATGATGGACAGCTTATGATGTAAATTTCTACAAATGGACCGGATGGCTATGGAATGTGCCAGTTTGTATTTCAGGGGGAAATATTTATTTATTTTCCTGACATCACATAACCTCTGCTTCCATATTAAAATGAATATATTCTGTTAAGGCCATGATGCAAGAGTTGAACTGGGATACACTAGAATCCCGTCTTCAACAAACCAAGCCACTAATGATGTACCGGGTCATTAATTACTTGGTGGACATCCGAGCCAAATTACTGATTCCAAATGACGTAAACACCAGAAGCCATACAAACAGATTCCTTCAGCCTTTCACCTATGTAAACGCATACAAGATCTCGTTCTTCCCTTCCGGAATCAAACTTTTGAACAGGCTGCCAGAAGAGGTATTGTTAGCCCCGTCCCTACATGTCTTCAAGACTAGGATGGGCAGGCAACACTCTGGAGCAGAATGATTTTATCCTGTTTTTAGATGTACTGACTTTTCATTCACACATGTACATACTATTATTCACAATTGTGCGACGATGCTCCAGAAGAGTCCAGTACATTATCCGCAAGAAGAAGAATGTGGCTGAATATTTCTAGTGCTTCTCAGCAGCGTGCTTACCAGACAGACAACATTCTACATATGCAATTACTAAGTTAAGTCTATTATTTTAAAATCATGTTTATGATGATTTTTTTCTAAAACAATGTATTTATAACTCAATTAGCAGTATTTGTCTGCACTTCTTATTTCAGTCACTAAGATATGACATTATTATTTTAGCACTGCATAACGAGCTGAAGTATTTGCTTGAGTATATCTATTATTTTTATACTTGTTTTCATGTAAAATTCAGAAGTCTCGTGTTTTGATCCATGTAAAAGTCATGCGCTGTTCTGAGATAGACGAAAACGTCAACATCGAAGACGCATAAAGGGCAAAACGAGCATTTGAATAACAGAATTAGCTGAGCAATTGCATAAGTTTTCTCATTAAATTTGGCCTGGTTCACATTTTGTCATATGTAGATTCCCTTGGGTCATTCCAGTCACAAAGTGCATTTAACATGACGTTTGTTCCCAGCTTTTCACTTGAACTGCTCTTAACTTTAAAACTGGCAATGAGTTTTTGGCACATTGAAGTAAAAATAGTGTCTTCATTAAAAATTATAACTTTTAGTGTTAAAAAAATGTGAACTACTTCATACGCTTGAAGATGTCTACATGGCTCATTTTTAACTATCATCGGATAGATTTAGCATGGTCTAGAGCTGAGTCAGCAATGTTTAATGGCATTTTATGAATAACGATTTTCAAGACGTTTAGCGTAAAATACAAACGGTTTTTTTTTTCATATGTATACATGTAACGCAAGATGGTCTTGAAAATATTGGGCACCACGCTTTTTCGAAGCATTAAAAAGGGATAAAATTCTATTAAAAGTTGGACAGATTTTGATACAAATATCAACAAATTGACCGGCTGTGAGTTGTGCATGATTATGTTTTAGGTGGGGTGGGGGGAAGGGGATTAATGAATATCCCTGACTTCACATATCCTCTGTTTCCATACTAAACTGAGTATATTGTGTATTTCTAGTGCCTTGTTTTTTAAATTACCAATGTGAAACAATGATTTGTTGTGCAGTCTGTCAGTTTACCAGACAGATATCATTCTACATCTGTTACGTCAAGGTTATATTTTCTCTCCAGCAGATTCCTGTAGGTTATTCCAATCTCAGAATGCATTGTTCATTACATTTATTCTTTAATTCTGGTATGTTTTATTGCATGAAAGTGCAATTTTCAGAATTAAAGTAAGGAAAAGACAGTGGCATTGCTCAAATGTCAGCTAGGATAGTTGTTGTTGTTTCCCTTTATTGGGGGAGATGGAGTCATCATTTTAACAGTACGTATATCAAATATGACACAAGACAATAGAGCGAATTTGTAAATTATAATTGCATGGGTATTTACAAAACGACATATACAAAAGCTAAAAGTGGTCCGAGAACAGTTCTGAATGATGACCATCGTAGATTCTTAAATATCTGTGGTAACTTTGTTCAAAGAGTATTAATGTAAATGTTTTAATTAATGAATGAAATTCGAAGATCATTACTGAGTGCATATGTGTTGCTTTAAATAGCAGATGCGAATATTGTGTGACATCTGGATTAATAAATTTAGTTAGTCATTAATTTTGGAGGCAGATTTAAACGGAGCTGCTCAGCAGTGTGTTTTCTGCAGCAAGTGTCGCTGATCTGCATTTTTTGCAAGGACACACTTCAGACGTTTTGCCTGGCAGGCCTTCGCACCAAAAAAGATGTTCCATATAAAACAAAGGTCAAAATTGAAGGAGTGCATGTAAATGTTTTGAACAACCCATGACTTTGAGATTTTTTGGCGTTTTTTTTTTTTTTGGCCCGTGCAAAATGTCTATATAAATTATCTCATTTTAAAAAGGTGATATCATTGCGCTGGAATTATTATATTTATAGAAAAAAACTTCATCCGAAATGTTACGTAATTGCTTCATACAGCTGTACTTGTCTGCGTGGCCAATTAGAAATTGATCGTTTTTTATGTAATTGTAATTCGTATCGACACTATTTACACAAAAATGTTTAAACGTTTTTTACCAAGACAATGTTATTTCACGAAGGCCAAAAGACTGTTGAAAAGACGCATTCATATATTAATTTATTAAAATTATCCATTATTGCATTTCACTATCAACATTTAGAATTTTTCATTTGACAATCAATATTTGATATTAAGCATTCGGCAAATAGCATTTTGCATTTAGCAAACAACAATTAACAAGGTGCACCGGCCTTCCGTTGAAATGCATTTCTACTCACTCGTTCCTCGAACGTGTAAGTGAAATATTAAGAAGTTTTTATATTATTAATTTAATATTTTTATGGAAGGCTGGTTCGCGAAGGACTACTTTATGACAAACAGTTAATGCAAAATGCTATTTGCCAACTGCGTTCTTTCAGATATTTAGAATTTTTCATTTGACAATCAATATTTGATATTAAGCATTCGGCAAATAGCATTTTGCATTTGGCAAACGACAATTAACAAGGCGCACCGGCCTTCCGTTGAAATGCATTTCTACTCACTCGTTCCTCGAACGTGTAAGTGACATATTAAGAAGTTTTTATATTATTAATTTAATATTTTTATGGAAGGCTGGTTCGCGAAGGACTACTTTATGACAAACAGTTAATGCAAAATGCTATTTGCCAACTGCGTTCTTTCAGATATTGTCTACTAAACTGTATTGTCAAATTATACATCTAGTTTCCTTTCCAATGATTTTCTGAAAGGTTTCAGAAGAACAAAATCAATGACTGTAAGATTGTCACGAGTTCAGGCCCGCCTTTCGGTAAGTTTTTTGGACCATCGTAACAGGTAAATATCCTTGATTTAGATTTCAAAGAAACAAATATGTGTAACACCATTTAATAAATAGAAACAAGTCATTGAATCACGTTTGTGCTTCTCCTCTGTGCGTCAAAAATCCTTTAACGATGACAATGTTTACCGTTGTGTTCATTCTTCTCAGGATTGATAAAAAATATGGTAACTAAGTAACGGTAGCAATGAGGTAATAAAATTGATGGTATCCCGGTGGTTACCTGTACCAATTAGGTAATGACAAGGAATTTTCAAAGTCTCTAGCATATGTTGTATCTCTTTAAGGCTCTTTATCAACAGAAACATATAACCACTATAATACAAGTTCTCATTTTTAGTTTGCCGTGATGTCAATATCTAAAGTCAAATCCATTCTACCTTCATATGGAATTATGATGCAATATAAGTTCTATTATTCCTATCAACACATGGATGACTCAAGCCCGTCACTTCTTTGCTTCGGTTCTGTATTATTGAAAGAAGTTACAGCGACTTCTGGAAAGAATACAGAAATATAATGAAAATCGAGTCATTTATCAGATAGGTATATTGTGCTACATCTTGTAAATTCTGTTACATTCTATCAATGTATACTCTAATGCAAGAATCATACTTAATTTTTCCAGTTGATTCTCTTACCTAGCAAGATGTATATGTACCAACCAAGTACTTTTATTTACTGATAAACATTTATTATAAAAACGGAATATAATGAACCGTGAATTCATAACTTAAACTATTTAGTCCAATCCAATAAAATGTTGAATTTTTACCTTCTTCAGTGGTAACATTACGAGACTCCTCTGTTGTGTTAGCTCTGTTTCCGATATTACGACAGACGATGATGCCTAGAACTAATGTTGCTACCTTTAACAATAACGACAAAGATGATGCCACAAGAGCCACGTAGTATATTCCATCAAGAGCTTTTGTCGAATTTTTGTTCTCTTGCAGATCTTTCGATGTCTAAAATGTAATTATATCATTCGTTTTATTGTCTGTTTTGTTTGGAGTCAAACCGGTAAATTTTTGCTCATTTGGCGTCTTTCTAGCTTAAAGAGAATTCCTATAGTTTTTTTCCTTTCATAGATTTTTTTTAAATTCACATATATGATAGGAAAATTTGTGCTGAAAACAATGAACAAATAAAAACAATAGGTCACCAGGCTTGTTTTTGTGAAAAATTGTTTTGAACACACCCACTTTTGCTGAAACTGCCAGCGATTTTTCAACATTTTCATAATTTTCTGCTTTTTTATAAATACCAACCAAAATATACATCCAGGCAGCACAATACGGTTTTTTCTTTTCACAGATTTTATTATATACTTATTTGATATCATAATCATATTTGTAATACTCTATCCTTACAATAATGGGTACAAATGAAAAAAAAATATTGTTTCATATTTACTTTTGTGAACTTTTTTCAATGAAAAATACCCATAGTGAAGAATATTATTTTTAAATTTTGAAAAAACTCTTTCATAGAATTTTTTCTTTTTCTTCTTGTGTATAGATAATTGTATTGTGAGCATAAAAATGGCTAAAAATGTATGGGTCACCAGGCTAAATTTTATGTTAAGACCGCTAGAATACAACACCTGTTCGGACGGAAATGGCGCGAACCTGGCCAAATTGATTTCATCTATGTCTGCTAAAAGTTAAATAAAAGTTTTAAAAATTCTTAATTCTTTCTATAATTGAATACTTAATAATCTGAAAGGCGATATTGTCTTATCAGTACTAAGTCAATTATCTTACATTATATGAACAACACTGTCTTTGTACTAAAATGCGATGTGAAAACACAACCACAAAAATAGCAAGATACCTGTCAGGCATGATACTTGTCAATACAAGATAAACCAGTATCAACATTTGATTACTGATATAACTTATCAAAAATGTTATTTCATTCAAAATTCCTCATATTTAAGATTGTCTGTAACATGTTTCAACAAAATGTTGACTTCATTTCAGTTTTCCATAGAAAGTGTCGGCTGCGCAGAAAGATGCGCATAAAAAATTATAGGAATTCCCTTTAAGGATGTACGAGCGTTTTTTTTTTTCAGGATATCCGCCATTTTGAAAAATGTTTCTTCAAATATTGCCTTCCAACAAAAGTTTTGCCGAAAATTAATGCTAAATCATTAAAATATGGCTAATAAAGTACCATTTAAGCAAATGGATTCTGCTTTTTACGAAAAAAAAAATTTCACCCTTATTTTTGGCTGGCATTTGTCTAAAATTGACGTAAGTTTTACAACGGGGTAGGGGTAGGTAATTTCAAATATCTATGAAACTAGATCAGGTTTCGTTTTGATATTTTCCTGACTGATACATGTAATGATAAGCTATAAATGAAATAAAAAATTTCAAGATATCTCTTTATTTTATCTGGAAAATATAAATTAAATAAAAAAGAACACAAAATATCAAAATTCACCAGTTTTTGACAGTTTTTTCTTAATAAATCTCTTAGATGCACGGTGACCCCTACTTTTTTTCTTTCCATTTTAAAACATTTTTGTGCGTCATTAAAGTTGCAAAATATTTTTAAAATCTTACCGTCAGAAATTTTTTTGTAGATCTAAATACATTTTTTCCATTGAAAATAAAGTGGGCGGGGTAATTATGTCAACATGTAAAAATGAAAGAGATTTGTTTGTGACATTTATGCTTATATAATACTGACATCACCTTGTATTCATATTAACCTGTAAGACATGAAATCCCTATAACATTAAATGGGATATTATATGTTTTATAAAGTACAACCATTTTTTCAATTTTACAAAATTTCAGAAATGCTTAAACAGTGGGTGTACAAAATGCCCTATAAAATTAAAACGAGTTCGGTGACCTATGTTTTTTCTTCTCTTGTTTGTCTTGAAAACTAATGTTCTTCAAGCTCACAGAGTATGAAAAAATTCTAACTGTTAGAAAAAATTCGATCGTACATCCTTAAGATGAAGGTTCAGATGCCCTTCCGGGTATTTTTTGAAGCACCGACGGGCACCTGGGTAGGAACCGTCGACGTTCTAAAAGCCAGCGAGATGATTCTAACTTGAAATTAAATAGCATTCTAAGGAATCTATTGTTACGTTGATAAACGGAAAAAGAAAACTATTGCGTTTAGAGTACACGATTTTTAACAGGCAAATTGTGTTG